>NC_072731.1:123766929-123933496 GCF_026930045.1 Uloborus diversus | reverse complement strand
GAGGAAAGAAAGGAAAGAAAGACATGGTGCTCCTCTCCGGAATTTTTTGAACTTGAAGTCTCAAAAAACGCAGTTGTAAGCCAATTTTTATGACGTAGGGGGAAGGAACGGGGTTTGGAACTTTCCATCGGAAATTGTTGGAAATTGGAGCTTGGAAATACGATGGTTAGCCATCTTTGGTAGCGTAAAGGGAAGGGATTGAGTCCGGAGTAAACCCTCAAATTTTCAATATTGAAACTTCAAAAACATAAGTTAGTGGGTCTTCATTGACGTTAGGAGAAGGACTCGAGATTGAGGGTTCTCCCCTGGAATGTTTTTGGAACTGAAGTTCTAAAAACGTAATTGAAAAGCCCTCATTAACGACATTTTCGATAACGTTTTCGATTCCAGCGATTTTTTCGAAGTTGAAGCTCCAAAAATTCAAAAGTTTTGACAATCTTCGATAGCATTGGAGAGAGGGAGTTGAGGAACTTTCCCCTGCAAAATTTTCGGAATTAAAGTCATAAAAATACAGTTGTAGACGATTTTTTGTGATGCGTTGGGGGGTGGAGAGAGAGAGTTTGGTGACTTTTTCCCGGAATTTTTTTAACACAATTTTAGACGATTTTTGTTTATTTGGGAGAGGAGAGATTTTGTTGACTTCCCATTGAAATTGTAAAAACTTGACTGTAGGACATCTTTGTTAACTTTTAGGGGAAAGCACGTTTCACTAGTTTTTTCAATCAAGTGCCAAAAACGGCAATTTAGAAAAAATAATGAATAAGTACATCCCGAATTTCTGAAGTCGACCAGTGGTTTGATTTCGCATCTTCTGAGAGAGATTTTTTTTCACTAGGCGACATTGATGTCAAGTGGTCATTATGTTAAAAAATGCACTGCAACATATCTATACGAAATTCAACTTTTCCACTATGAAATTCATTAAAACTAAGTGTAGAAAAACTCACTGACAAACGCCTAGACAACTGCATTCAAACGGCAACCCCTACCGATTTTACCAACAATAATAAACTTGTTCATGTAATTCAAAAATGCAGTTTTAGACTAACTTCGATGATGTTAGAAGATAAAGAGAGAAAGTCTAGTGGCCTTATCTCCAGAAATTGTTTTCAATTTCAATCTTAAAACGCTATTGCTGTCCATTTTTAATGACATTAGGGAAAAAAATGCGATTCGAAACTTTCTTCCAGAACGTTTTCGAAATCGAAGCTCCAGAATAGGCAGTCTTTTTGATTGAAGATTCGAAGGTCTCTCCCTTTACTTTTTTTGAAATAAGGGTCTTAAAAACGCTCTTGTAGATCATCTTTGGAAAAATTACTGAAAGGGAGGGGAGATGGGATAGAAGGAACTTTTCCCGGCAATTTTTCGAAATTGAAATTCAAAAGACGGAAAATTTTAGACGATAACATTAGGGAAACCGGGCTCGGAGAAAAATTTTCGAAACTTCAAAATGAGGGGAAGGTATGGGAGCTTTCGAATCAATTAGAAAACTTCGTTCTGATTTTGAAAGACAAGGTTTTTTTTTTTTTTTTTTTTTTTTAATTTTGTTTTTCAGCGGAGGCGTTTGTATTGCATTTCATCTTAAAGAGTAGGAAGGGCGCACCTGCCCTCGGACAGGTTGGCAGGCGGGCCAATCCGAGCCTGGTCCAATGACATCACAAATGGTGAAATGCCATTATGTGTTGCCATTCAGAGAGCAAAATACTTAATTCGCATCTTTACTCATGTGTATTGGCAACGATGTGGTTGATAGCAAGCGTAGAGCGCAATTTTAATTCGCTTCTTGATTATCATAACGTGGAATCGCGGTAGAAAGATGCGGCAAAGTGCATCATTTGGGACGTCATCAAAACCACGCCTTGTTTAAAAAATCGGACATTTTAAAAAATTAATTAAAAAATAACTGTTGGGAAAACGAAAGTATTTTCTGGGTCCATGGTTTTTTTTTTTTTTTTTGCTTATTCTATCAATTTCAGTGACAAAAAGTACTACTTTTGACTGAAGGAAATAACCCCATTTCCAATTCGCAGCTCCAGCGCTCGAATACGCTACCTTGCGGTGATTTATAAAATTAAAGAAAAGGTAAAACATAGCGTTCCACGTGTGTCCTGTTGGTAAACATAGGCAGTTTGTTATGAGTATTTATTAACGCATTGCATGAAATTATCAACGAATATGCTCGTCTATTCGATGCATTTTTTGAGCAATCACGGTTGCTTATTGTTCTCACTTGACTGTTTTTGACGTTCCTTTGGTTTTTCCCACCGCCACCCTCCGCACCATCACCGTCGACGGGCTCCTCATGATGCTGCTCCTATAGCGAAAGCCGTCTCCAGGTTGCATCCATGTCCTACACACAGGCGAATACATACACAACTACACACACGCGCGCACACACACACAACCACATACACACACATACACCTACACACACATACACAAACACATACAAACACATACACGCATACATACAGACACCCACACATACACACACAAAAACATACATACACACAACTACCCACACATTTATACCTGCACACAGAAACAAACACATATGCCTACACACACATACACATACCCCCCCCCCACACACACACATTCATGCGCACAACTACCCACCCACTTATGCCAGCACACAGACAGAAACACACACGCCTACATACACACAGTCGTGATTGCGAAAAACATAATTTGAATTCAAGATGTCAAAATTCAAATTAATATATATATATATATATATATATATATATATATATATATATATATATATATATATATATATATATATATATATATATATATATATATATTAAAAGGATAACGTTACACAAGGGTTTTTTTTTTTTTTTTTTTTGTGTATGAATTTGTAAGAATATGGGTTTTTTTTTTAAATCTTAAGTTCGAAAGAGGGATTTGATGACATTAGCAGAAGAATAATGGCTTTCATCTCATCATTCGGAGTAAGGTTACGCTTTTTTTTTTTTTTTATAGTGAATGCTTGAAAGCAGAGGTTAATTTCCGTGGGAGCTGACAGACGCTCAGCTCCTGTGCTTACTTAAGTTTGAAGACTATGGGACTTCCTTACTTCTTTTGTTAAAAATTAAACTCTGCTTGAAAGTTCACCCATCAGTTGAATATTTAATCTAGTTTAGTTATTTTTTACCTGAATTGTGCGATTTGCTAGGAAATAAATTTATAACTAATAGAAGCTTACATTACGCTTGTTTGTTTACCTGATTAACCAATAGATCAAATATGATGGTTTTTTCTGTAATATTATTTCTCATTGATAAAAATGAATTTGATTTAACCTCAAACATAAATCGATAAACAAAGACTTATTATAAATATTGGAGCATTTGTCCATAGTGTATTTAATAATTATTCACAGTTGAGGAGTTCAGTAAATACTGTTAAATGGCACTTCTAGAGAGGAGGGAGATTTTTGTGCTCATGTAAAGATGCTATTATCTCTTGAAAGCACAATCTTTCTCGCAGTGGTACGGAGGTAAATTTCCCAGATCTGGAACGTCAAACAGAAATAGTAGTTGAATCCTGCATCGACGAGGACGAGCTTGGCTCAAGTTCAAGTATTTAGGCTGATAATGAGCAACTCACAAATGAAATAAATCAACAATTTTTCAAAATTAAGTTCTTGAACTACAAAAGTACAAAATTGCTTTGTAATTGTGTAAAATGTAAATATGTAATGAAGTTTCTGATAAGTACATTTCTAACCATGCGTAAGAAAAAAACAAAACAACTGTCCAGTCAAGTCCAAAAGGATGGAACTATCCTCATAATTTTTCTCAATGCAGCAGCACTTTGATTAAGCGAAACGCTTATAACAGTAACTTCAGTAACCATCGTCGATTCTCTTACCTTTTTTTATATTATGGAAAGTAAACAATATCACTTTAAAATATACAAGGTCGCCGAAGCCAATCATTTTAAATGCAAACATAAAATTATCCGTACATTTCTTTCATTTCTGTTTTTTGCAAATCTACTCTTTCAAAAATTACTCAGCGGAAATTTCCCCCGTCACAAAGATCGTTAAATCGCAAAAACTTGCCTCTCACAAAATAATTAATTTCAATTTGCATTAAGCTAACTCCTTAATAACAGTGAAGCTTATTAAACATCACTTATGTTTATTAAGCTTCATATTAGTATTGGATTTATACTTTCTATTCATTTCTAATTGTAGATTAATTCATCCATTGTTTTGTTTTTTTTTTTTTTTCTAATTCTCCTTTCTTTCTTTTCTTTCCAAATAAAAAAAGTGATTAAAGTTCAAAAATAATCGTAAAAAGTATCATACATAGCATTTTCCCTAGAAGTCGTATTTCGGAAATTCCCACCAAAGAATTTTCTGAAAATGATTTCAGAACAGGTCCAAGACATAATACGTTATAAATTTCATGGCTGGTGTGCTGTTTGAAATATCATTTTTAAATTTTAGCATCTAAGGTAAACACAACAGTAGTGGCCAGTGCTTCAGTAGCGACCACTTCAAGGTTTATATTTGAAAAAATAGTATTCCAGGTTTCCCAATGGTTTCAAAGGTGCAAGAAACGTGCAGGAGGTAAGTAGAATATCGTTGGTATTACCCCCTGCACGTTTGAATCCATTGGGAAACCTGGAATCTTATTTTTGTCAAATATAAACCTATAAGTGGCCGCTACTGAAGCACTGCTAAGCGCTGGTCACTTATTTGTGTGTTTACCTTATGCATTGAAAAGCCCCAAAACAATTAATTTTAATATAAACTCGATAAAAACAAGCTCTACATGAGCTTCGTCCTCTGTCGCTTTCAAATTCTAATGAAACATATTTCGCCGTTGAGTCAGCTGTAATTGTTCTTTGTTCGCTCTTCTACTTTTATGCGAACATTTTGGAAGGTTGACAAGGGGGTGATTACGTCTTTTGGAGTAATGTAACCAACACCTTACTCACTCCCTTTTTAAAAGGACTATGACAAATACCTCCCATTCACAAAAATGCGAAAAATGTTTTCCGCTGATTCATCCGTAGCAGATGTAACTATAAGAGAAATGAAAACGCGCTCTGTTGTCAAGCACAAAGGGCGATTTCACTGGTAGGTGTAGTTTATCTTGAATAAAAACATTACTTAGTGTGGGCTTGCTCTCCACAAAGATAATCGTTCAACTACTTCTATCCTCTTGCATGCATATAACGTAAAACATTTGGAATCTTTGCGATATATTTACAATTATTACTATTGGTTTATCGCAAGGAGAGTATTGTCCGTTTTACACGAGAAGACACTTGACTCCTCCCTCGTCTCGTGGTATCCGATGATTCTATTCCGCTGTTTCCGGCCGAAGGTATAGTCGGATCATAGCATTTTGTTGTAAAGCAGCAGTTTTTAAAATGTAAGAATAACTAAAATGACAACAGACAAGTGAAGCAAGTGATGCAAAAGTCATTAACACGTTTTTGCACATTAAAATGCACGCCCGAGTTAAGGCTGTCTGGTTGTCTCCTTTAGAAGCGCGTGGATTGCTTACCGATCACCCCCGCTTAAAATGGAACTCTGCGGTCGAGGAGGTGTGGTGAAGTGCCTTCTCATGAAAACGGACAATACTGCAATAACGCTTACAACTTTTATAAACAGTACATGACTTTTTGCGTTCAAAGCGAAAGTACTGATATTATGATTGCCCGGCCCCTGACCAGGATTTTCAGTAGAAAGGGGTTCTTAAGAAGTTTTCATTCCTGGTGATTATGTCAAGGAAAGAAAAGAAAAGACTATATATATATATATATATATATATATATATATATATATATATATATATATATATATATATATATATATATATATATATATATATATATATATATATATATATATATATATATATATATATATATATATTAGCAGTACTCGCACAGCGATGCCCGTGCTAAAAATTTAATAGAAGTCCGTTGAATCAAAAAAAAAAAAAAATTGACGCCCCATCCCCTCTGATGTAAAATGATCATTTTTCTTTGTATAAAATGCGTACACACCTTTTCAAAGAAAAAAAAAACCTATTACAGTTTCTTTGGAATTTAAAACTTTTCGTCAAATCATCAAATTAGATTTACAGTTGCTTTAAAACTCTATTTAGCGAGTGAAGGGGGTTTTTGCTGCAAATTTAAAATATTTCGCCAAATAAACAAAAAAATGTCGTACATTTCACTCGGATAAAAACAAATCAAAAGTTTCTTTTCTTCCAAAACAAATCGCCAAAACAATGAATTGCATTTACGGTTGCTTTAAAACAATAATCCTAGACTGAACTGCTCAGCGACAAGCGACCACGCTACCGAAACCCAGCCCTTTTGCAAGTGAAGCGGATGTTTTTTCTTTGGCAAAGAAAAATGTAAACTATATCACCCATTGTGCCTTATTCATTATGCGCTGGGGGCCTTTGCGGCTTTGTGGTAGAAACTTCGCTTCAAAAGCCGGTAAACGTCTGTTCGATAACCTCGGATGCTCTGAGTGATGTATTTCCTTTCTTTATGCTGAAAATCTTTCTCATAATGTCTTATGTGTGAATAAATAAAAAAAAATCCCAAAATCTCGAGGCAATGGCCCTCAATCCTTCCATGATTATTAACTATGGACACGTAAAAAGCAACAGTGTCATATAAGTTAAAGGCAACAATTTTAAACTTAATTAAAAATATGGTCATTTTTATAGCAATGAATGACTTTAAAAGTCACTCCACCACCGTCATTCCGTCAAAACGCATAAACTTGAATTTGACAACTTGTTGCATGAAAAATTATTTAAGTTAACAGTTTCTTATTGTTACTTCTCTATCACGAAAGTATTCGTCAGTTAAAAGATTGAATTGTTACACAATTTCACAAAAATATCGTTTTGTTCTAAGAAATCCAAAAAATTGGTTCAGAAAAGTGGCAGCATTGTGAAGGCTACGCAGGTCCAAATCACACCTACACCAGCATAATGCTTCCAGGTTAGGTTTCTGTTAGGCACCGTAAACGTACTTTGCTAGGGTCCCTCTTTGGCCCAAATTGAGAAAAAGATACAACGTTCTCTGTAAATCTACAGGAAGCAATTTGTAAACATATTTTAACAGAATCCGCTAGATGCAGAAAGCATCCCCAAGCACTCAGTTAAGTATATGAAGCAGTTCGATAGCTCTGTTCAAGAAGCAGCACTAGTGGTTCTGCGTTCCTTATGCTAACACTTGTCTTTATACCCTCTGAAACTTTTACATGTAGAAGCGGTTCCACATCAGCTAAGAGTTTGTTAAGTATCTAATCTATAAACACTACTCAATACTTTATGTAGTATTTTGGTTGTACTCCTCATTTCTCTTAAGGTTTTTATTTAAAAGTTTCCCAATAGTAACATATCTCCTAACCTAAAAATTACGATCTACTTCGGTCCAGTATAAAAACTTGAAAAATCCGTCAGAGAGATTTGGAAAAGAAAAGAAAAGCTAAAAGTAAAACTATAAACGGGAAACACACGAGAAAAAACCTGTAATTCTCAGCAACGGATAAAGAGAGCGATTACATACTCAATTCTTCAGGGCTCAGTTACATGACTGTTATTATGCAAGATGAAGAGGAATTGAAAGTTGTTGCAGGTTTAGAAAAAGTTGACTAAGTAACATCTACTTCTTACAAATTTCGTCAAATTTGTTGGAAAGTTGACGGAATTTTTTTTCGTTGAATGGATGGGCTCAAGTTTTTATGCTGCTGTTGTTGTAAGAGAAGAAGGAGCTTATGTTGAGAGCATGGAATGCAGTTTTAAAAGGGACTGACAATTTGGGATCCTCTGTTTTACGAATGGTGTTCTGTTAATAAAATTATTCAACCTGCAAAGCTAATGAAACGACCACTGTTCTCTGTTGGTACCTTCCGAGAAAAGGCACATACATTTTAAAACTTTTTAAATTCGTGATGGGTTCTGGATAAATTGCCGTAAAATATAATTGCATTTCCAACAAAGAGTTCTGTATTGTATATTTATTGTAAAAAAAAGTTATAAATAGAATCTAAAAGCAGAAATGTGCAAAATAAGCTAAAAACGTCGATTTTTGATTAATTTCACGAAACTTTGCGGCTTATGAGCGAACTAAAAACTGTAAAGGAATATAAATATTTTCAAAGCTATATGAAGAAAGTGTTAAAAGAAAGCATGTAAACGACATTAGAACAAAAATTTTGAACATTTGTATTTTTGTAAAAATATTTGAAAATTGAACATTTTTTACCTTTTTTCCAAATTTTACTGCCAATGTGCCATCTGAAGACATAAATATTAATTTTTTTTTCATTATTTTTCCCATGTTTAGGATGGCAATACACAACTTTTTTTTTTTTTTGCTATTAGAAGTTGCTTCTCGAAAATTTTCTTTTTTCGGCCCACCCTAATGTACAAGACAAATGAATTTAGAAAAAATGTAACTCGTAACCAAAATCTACAGCATATTTATCAGTTCAAACCTAACTTGCATACAGGTTTAGCATAAAAGAATATCCCGGTTTTAAAAATTTATATTTCATAAACTATTGCACTTACACTATGAATGATACATAAAAATGAAAATAAACTATGAAAGTTATTTTTCACTCACAAATGTTCGATGTGTGCGCCTTTCGTCAAGCGACATACATATCTATTAAATACTTTTGGAGTGTTTCAATGTCATTTTTTCGTAATTCTACACACATGCGATCGTTCAGTTTTTGCAATGTTGTAGGCATTGGTGGTGTATAAATACTTTTTTTTTTTTTTTGCGAAACTCCATTAAAAAAAATCACATGGGGTTAGGTTTGTAGCTGGCTAACGCATAAAGACTAAAGTATCATCACCTGCACGGCCAATCCAGCATTGCCGAACGTCAGTGGCGCAGCGAAGGCGAAGTGTGTGTGTGACGGGGGGGGGGGGGGGGGTAAAAACACTACCCAGAGGTGTTGGTTTTAACATTGTTGGCAATCTTAATACAGTTGTTAATACGCGTGTAAGGACTGTTGTAACCCCCCCCCCCCTCCAGAAGTAATTTCTGGCTGTGCTAGTGCGGAACGTGTTACCTATAAAAACACTTGGACAGTTTATCTTTGGTTTTATGTATCACTAGCAAAAATACCCGGCGTTGCCTGGGTTAGCAATAACTATGAGAAACAATCGTTACTTGCATTTGTTTTCTGTTTTAAGTGAAAGAATTTAAAACACACCTTTTTGACGTGATTTAAAATCTAGTTTCTTCCTTATTCATAAAACTAAAATAGTAATAAGTATAAAGAGCAAAATAGCATTCATTTAGAAACGAAAACACGAAATTTAAGCATATACGAATTTGAAGAATTTCCGAAATATGAAATTAAACCTCACATATTTAAAAAGATTTATCAGTTAATACTTTTTTTTTCATGGAGTCTTACCTTCTCTGTATGTCTATTGAAGTACGAACTGCTTAAAAAATGTAGCCGTCCGTAATCCCTTATACTTGCTTTATAGTCCAGTCAATAGGTAGAAAAAAACGGGCTTGCCTTACAAAAAATGGGGTCAAAGATTTTATTTTTTAAATTTGTGTATACTAGTGCCAATATGAAAAAACCAAGTTATCCAACACGAAAGACCTCGGGAGAAGTTTTGGGGGCCGAAAACCCCCAAAAATTTGTGACTTTTTGTAGTATTTTCAAAATATCTCAAAAATGGTTAAAATTACAAAAAAACTTCCATTGCAAATGTTAAAGTGGATTAAATTTCCTTCAACTTTTGTCACTACAACATTTTTGTAGCATGAAAAGCAAGCGAGTTACAGCTTCTTGAAAGTCACACTTTTTCTGAACCCCTTCAGCGAAGTGCGTGAAAGCGCATCGGATAACGGAGGAAAAAAGGAGAAACGCCGGCAGTCTGAGCTTGGAAATCATTTGTCTTTCACAGCTGAGGGTAAATGCCTTCGTTCCCTTTAATTTAAACAAAACACCCCCATTCCATCCCCCCCCCCTTTTTTTTCTCCAAATGAGATGAATCGACTCAATAGCTACTCATGTTGGTCACTTCAGGGTTTGAGCGAGAGTATGTTTTATCAATTTGTGTGTTCTGAATTACAATTTTTTTCCTAGAAATGATTACGCCTGACCAAGGTGTTTTTTTTTTTTTTTTTTTTTTATTTTTATTATCATTATTATTTGCGAAATCAGTTTGCATGAATACGAAATAAAGATTGTGAAGGAGAAGGGAACAGAAAATCTTCAAAGATGCAGCGCAAAACGGCAAAATGAAGAACATCAGCGTTTTTTGAAGTTCTTGAAAGAAGTGACAATTCACACTGCCTGTCACAAATGCTATATCAATGAGCAATCAATCTCTTCCTTTGAAGTAATGGTTGAACCTAACATGTTAACTAAATTCCTTAAGAAAGATTTCTGGCAAATTATAACAAAAAGAATTGTTTTATTCTACTTCTTGAGACATATTTCGAAGAGTGTGGCATTGAAGTCAGGCAGACTCAAGATGATGCCGACTCACTCACTTACTGCTCTTTTAAAGGCAAAAGAAATTGAAAAGGTTGTTATAGTGAGCGAGAGGACTGATGACAGCTTTAGGACAGCCTTTCAGCAACTTGTTCTTTTTAAAACCTGGAAGAAGGAATGCTTGTGATTTGTTTTTTTCCCCACTAAATCTTTTAAGTTTGACCCCAGCAATATTCTTTTCATCCATGCGTCTAGTGGGTGTGATACGACTTCGGCAATCTTTGGCCAAGGCAAAATTAAGTTGTACAAAATAGTCAAAAAAAAAAAAAAAACCTCTTGAAATTAAGGAAGCTATTGAAGTATTTATGGACCCAATCTGTCATCATGATGCCTTCCTTAGCTGCAGCTGGAGAAAACATTTTGCAAATATTATACACAAGTGACGTAAAGTATTTGAACCTATCTTTGGATACTTTGCAATTTAATCTTTTTATAAAACTAGTATACAGGGCTAAGATAAATCTTGCAGGGCTACCTCCAACATGCTGGACGTTATCACTCATATCGGTTCTACCACCAAATTCATAGTTGGTTGGGCAACATAATTGATCCAGAGAAATGGGGTTGGGAACGCATGACGCAAGGTCTAATGCATTTTGACACGAAAAGAGATTCAGTTACTCAGAATCTTTTGAAGATTGTACCTTGTACCTGCAAGAAAAATTGTACTGGAGCCTGTTCTTGTTACAAGGCAGGTTTAAAATGCTCCAGCACGTGCAAACACTGCAGTGGCACAAATTGTGAAAATGTTGCAGAACTTTCATCTGTGGATGAGACTGCTGAAGAAGATAATTTGTTTCAGGAGCTTTTGGAATTGCCGCAACAAGGAGATGAATAATTAAAGCTTCTTTCTACCCCCTACAGAACTGGGAGAACCTGGACCTTCAAAACGGCTTTGAAGAAGATAAACAGCGTATTTTGTTGTTATTTCTCTATTTGCTTTAAGGTCGAATGAATCTCTCTGTAATTTAGATGTATGTATTAATCTTCTACATTTTCATTTTGTAAGGTAATTCTTTTGGGTTTTTCATGCCTCAAAAAGTCAGTTTCTGCAGAATTTTTTCAAAGTGTTCATTACGTATTACTATTGTACCTTTATTTATTCATTTTTATGTCTATTGCGTGCTCATTATCACCCTAATATTTATTCATTCACATTTATATTCGAATATTGCATTTTCGCTTGTAATAGAATGGATGGTAGAATTATGTGCTTTAAATGAATGAGAAGATTTTGTAATTCAATTACAAACTGCAATATAAATCATATGTTATTGGAGTGTGACTGAAGACTACCTCTGTCAGACTAGAAATATTAGTTCGTGAGCGGTGGGGGAGGGTTTATTATTATTATTGTATCAGAGCATAGGATGCATGACTGTGTTGATTGTTTGCTTATTAGCTGCCTAATATTCATTCATTCACATTAATATTTAAAAATCGCATCTTTGTTTGCAATAATTAGACTAGAATGTACGAATTATATCTCTCAAATGAATGTATATATTGTGTAATCCAGTTGCAAACAACAATATATCATCTATTATTGGAGTCTGATAAAGACTACCTCTGTCAGATCAGAAAAGTTAGTTCGTGAGCAGTGGGGAAGGTTTTTTTTTAAAATTATTATTGCATCGTCGTATGTGCTTTAAATGAATGCGTATATATGTATTTCAGTTTCATAATACATCGTTTGTTTTTGGAGTCTAGTGGGAAAAAATCTGTCAGCCAGAATTGCTACTGTGTCCAGCGGGGGGGGGGGGGGGAGGTGAGCAAGAAACTCAAACTACTCTAACTGTCGATAAACTCTCTGAAACTAAAGTTTCTATTGAAGTTCTAATAATTATGACTCCTTGCTTTCAGTGTGAAAGCTTTTTTTTTCGGAGTGGAGGAAAACTGCCTATTTTCAAAGAGCTATAGCAAGCTTGTTATTTGTGCTACAAAAAAGTCGTAAATACAAAAGTTGTAGAAAATTTTATGTTCTTTAAACTTTACATTTAAAACTTTTTTCTAAGTTGAACCATTTCGGAGATATTTTGGAAAAAAACAGAAAAAGTCATAAATTTTTGTGGTTTTTCGGCCCCCAAAAGTTCTCCCGGGGTCTGTTGGATAACTTGGTTTTTCCATGTCGGCACCAATATGTACAAATTAAAAAAATAAAATCTTTGACCCCATTTTTTGCAAGGTAAAATGTATCTATTGACTGGACTATTAGTTATTTTGGGAAATTTCAAGTGCGATTTAAAATGTTACCGAATTTGCGGGAATCGTTTGGGAAACCTTGGATAATGCTCCCCCTCCTTACTTTGTAAAACGGTATGTTACTAATTTTTGTTAAAGAGATATTGTCGCCAGATGCTGAGATACTTTTGGTCCCCATAAAATGGCGCTAAACAGTTTCATCCAAAATGTTTCCAAAATAAGTAGTAAAATTTGGCGATGGTTTGAAATTGTGAAAAAAGAAAAATCAATGGAAGTTTTGTGCTGTTTATAGATTTGCCTAATTTAGTTGATGGATTATTTTATATATTAAAAAAAGTTTTAATGATTCCTTTAATGGCGATATTTTGCTTACATGGTGAAAGCTAAGATACATTACTACGAAGTCTTTGGCTTCAAAAAAACTGCCAAAATGCATTTGGCAAATTGAAAAAACTGCCAAATGCATCCGCTACTGAAATCTTTCTGCATAAATTTTGGCGAGGTTTCTGCTGTTAGATTGGATAATGATTAAGTGTCCAATCAGCACAAATAATTTTAAAAAAAAACCCTAATTAAAGTTCCGTTTAAATGGAAAATAATCAGCTAGATCCAGTTATTATTCGCCAATCTTGTGAGAAAATGTTACTTTAAGATTTAACTTGAGAAAATCCTCGAACAGTCAGACGAAACGCAAAACTATTCAACAATACAACAATTCTAGCTATCAACTGGGAGTTGAGATGATACACTAAAAAATGAATTGAGTTGATGAAAGCCTTCGAACATGGAACTAAAAAGCTTATAACTCGTTTTTTATGCAACTTAGAACTTTCTAACCTATGCCATCTTCAGCAGAAATATCAGCGCTTTCGATGGACACATAATGTTAACATGTGCAAATATTTTTTCACCCCCATATTGGGGCATTTATGCGAATATTGGGACAAATTGGAATAAAAAAGGAACTATCAATCCGATTTATTTCGAACTGGTCTACAAACCTCCCCAGTACCAAAAAGAACAAACAGTGAAAGTTTCAGCCAAATCTGCCGGTTAATTTCTGAGATCTTATAGGGAACGCACACACAGCCACACATTTACCAACATCCATTTATATATGTGTATATATCTATATATATATATATATATATATATATATATATATATATATATATATATATATATATATATATATATAGTGGTAAGTATCATAGTTCATGAAATATAATTTTTTTTAAACCGGGATATTATTTTATGCTAACCCTGTATGTTAATTTATTAAAATCAGTAACACTATGATCTTACAATGTATTCAAGTTATTTTTCAAAGTTATACAATCACCAGTATCCTGAACTGATTACTTTGTGCCAACTCGAGCTCTGTTGTTGTTATTTAAAATTTTGTTTGGGTGTATTTTGCAGACTAAGTAAATTTAAAATAGCGCTTTTCTGTCTGTTGAAACATTTTCCCCAAGAAATCGGTGAGAAAAGGTAGCACCCCCGTGCCATTCTAAAAGTACCCTATATCAGCCTCGTTTCATTTGGCTTCTGCTCCTAAGTCGATGACTTTACGAAATGTTTTAATCCTGAATCACGCTTCCCGTTTAAACTTCTAGTCAGTGATAAATTAAACAGGATTGTAAGCTTCTGTTCTCAATTTTTTAATAGTTAGCCAAATCCATGACATTGCTTTCCTGATTTGGCATCGCTATATTACAGTACCACGCCAAGGATGACTGGCATCTTGGAAAGCTTATTAGATTTCCCACGGTAATTACCCTTTGCAAACAGATTGCCATCCTTAAAAACAACGAATATTTTTTGAACAGAAAAAAGAGAAATAATAAATCGTTGTATTTTCATTATTTAAAGAAAAAATTCATAACTATTAAAAATTCTTAATTTTGTTATTGTTACTTGACTTATATTATCAGAAAAATCTATCTCAAACTGTTTATTAAATGTCAGTGATAAGTTATTGTTACCATTTGTTGCGCTCAGGGGTGACTTGAGCCACAGGAATAAAAGAACTTATCTCTTTACAGTAAACTAGTGGTACCGGCACGGCTTTGCCCGTAGTAGAAAATCAAAAGGTCATTTGGTTCGCCTGTATATTTACAAATAATGGATGATGAATTCCTCGCCAATTGGCTATGTTCATTCGCTCTTCCCATGTTACGGTTCCACGTCATGATAATTTCGTAATTTACTCGTCCATCTTATGATAATTTTGCTTCGGAAAATGTTCTTAAAATTGAAATAGAAAAAGAACAAAATCGAATTTTCGAAAAATCGCTTCGAGGTGCACACCCGCATGCTACAAACTTTACCAAATTTCATGAAAATCGGCCAAACGGTCTACGCCAGCGGTTCCCAGCCTTTTCAGTTGTGCGTGCACCAGGTTTGTAGAAAACGCCATTGAGACCTGCTAACTGCTATATATTACTTACACAGCCGAAATTTACTTTCTGGCGGGGGGGGGGGGGTATCAGCTCATATAACTGTCTTTAAGTGTAAAAGTCATTAAAGTTAAAGCTACATGGGATTTTTGACGCTGTTTCTCCTCTGCTAGGAAGTTGATATCTGGATTGAAACTGGATAGTTTTAGTTTCAAATAACTCGCAACATTCAATGCATTTCTATATACTTTTTTAACTGCAATGGAAAGTCCCATCCAAATAGTTAGGCCGTCGAAAAGCCTCTCAAGTGTCTCAATTCACTGGTTAGTCACAACTGTTCAACAAAAGAAGAGCCTTTCTAACTTAAAGCTTGAAGCTAATACTAGTTTCTTTGGCAATTTTCTTTGAAGAAATTTCTGATACATCAGATTTCATCTTCAGTTATACTGCCGTGCTAAGCACAAATGTTGTATCTACACTTTTTATCAAAATTGAGTTATTGTCATGAAGTAGTTCTTTATAACCATTTGCAATGTTTTATTGTCCTTTGCGAAAGTGAAATATTTTTTAAAATATTCTAAAAAATAGTAATCTAAATCAAACATATGGCAACGTAAAACTTTAAATAGCACTTTCTCCGTTTGAGTTCAGCTGCAGATACGACTTTTGCGCTTAGCACGGCACTATAGGGTAAAGTACCAAAGAAATATGAAAAATCTTAATCTTAAAGTTCCTTATTGGGTATGAGCCAAGGAGAGCAGCTCTTGAGTGAGTGACGGTACAGCTAACAACTGAATTTTCTCAAACAGCGGAAATTACGGACCCTTGATCTAATCTTGATGGTTGAGATTCTCGAAGTCTGTGGCGGGCGTGCGTCCAGGAGACCCCATAGCACCTACAGCCTTGAAATTTTGTACAAAATTACTTCGAGCTTTGGGGGTGTGCACCTAGGGTTTTATTTTTTACTAGTGGTACCCGCATGGCTTTCCCGTAGTATAAAATTAAAAGGCCATTTGGTTCGCCTGCATATTTACGAATTATGGATGATGAATTTCTCGCCAATTTGCTATGTTCATTTACTTGCCCATGTTACGGTTGCACGTTATGATGATTTGGTAATTTACTCTTTCACGTTGTGATAATTTGCTCGGAAAATGATTTTTAAAAATTGAAATAGAAAAGGAAAAAATCTAATTTTTGAAAAATCGCTTGTAGGTGCACACCCCCATGCTATAAACTAATTCTGTACCAAATTTCATAAAATTCGGCCAAACGGTCTAGGCGCTACGCGCGTCACAGAGATCCTGACAGACAGACAGAGATCCGGACAGAGAGAGATCCAAACAGAAAGACTTTCAGCTTTATTATTAGTAAAGAAAATTCGAATTATATATATATATATATTTTTTTTTTGTAATTAAGTTTTTAAGCTCAAATTTCACGTAAATTGCCTATTATTGCTTATTAAAGGAGTGAAAAATTTCTTGCACATATTAATATTATATGTCGTTTTAAAGGGTAGAATTTTCCGCGTTCTACGCAATTTGTTTCAATGCTCTAACTTAAATACGGCGGGAGTTATTTGCGTTTTCAGCTCGAACTTTTTTAGGCTTAGCTAAAATTTAGGCACTATTTCATCATTAAATCTATCAGTAAAAAGCGAAGGAATTGTCCCATAGTTTTCTTTTTGATACCACTGGAAAGAGCGGCTTTTTTACTTCAGATCTAACTCGACCTATGGTCGAAAAACTAAGCTTCTATCTCCAAAGGAAAAAAAGTTCCAAGTCGTTAAAAATCAAGTTCGAATAATCTCATTTCCATTAAAATTATTGATGTTTTATTTGACGTTGCCATAGTAACGTCTTTTCGATTCGCATATTTATTCTTTCTTATTCACAAACTTTAAGGGTTTCGATTTTAACGAAAAATTTTAGACTCAACTGAATTCAAGCTCCGAGCTAAAGAGCAAAATTTATTACCAGAGACCACGAATATGAAAGCGACTTTTCAAACGTACAAAAACGCAATTTTGCAATGCTCAGGAGCCCCTTTGCTCTTACGGCTCTGCAAGTTGGTACAAGTTATTTTGAAAATCAGGGAAGGGGTGCTTTTTGATCCAAAGGGAGCTCATAATGCGTTTTTACTCTGTTTCTTTTTAATTGACGATTTAAATCTTTGCGAATCAAATAAGATTACGGAGCAATCTTCGGGAGTTCGTGAGCGCTAGCGAGCAGGGATAAGTAGTACTGTAAAAAAAAAAAATATAAAAAAAAATCAAAAGCGTTACTTAATATATGAAGCAGCTACGCTGCGCGTTATTTTCAAAAACTTTTTTTTTAGAAAACTCTTTCTACAATTAAAAAAAAAAAAAACCACTTTTCTACGGGGTTTAGAATCCTCCTTCTGTAGTTTTGAAAAACGTTTTAGGAATATTTGGAAACCTTTTTTTCTGAAATATTTAGAAACTTTTAAAAGTATTTCGAAAAAAATTTCTGTCTGATCTACTGGGAGGGACCACCACTCAAGCAGTAGCATCAATAGCTCTCCAGATGTACAGCTTGAATGACTCCGTATTAAAATCCGAAAAATGTGATTAGCTCCGGCAAATAAGTTGCCAACAATTTCGCTACCATTTTCTAGCCAGGTAAAGGAGCTCTGGTAGATGTGCTTCCTATATTTACCTGTGCTCAATGATCTCAAAAACAATCATCCTACTATCTCTCCTATTACCTCGAAATTGTGTACCTATAGGTCAGTTGTATTTTTTGATTTTAGTTCATATTGCAACAAAAGCGTGGTTTTTTTTTTTTTTTTTTTTTTTTTTTTAACTATAAATTTATATTCAACTTTATCGGGAATGTCAGATGGAATCTTAAGATTCGTCACAAATGAATTCAACGTATATTTTGCGCTGATCGTTGCAAAATATTTCTGTTTTGCTCTAAAAATGTCAGTCAGTTACCCGTGGAATTGCCATCATACAGCGTGTCAAGTTGATCCTCGTTAGATCAAATTGGTGATTTTGAAGAAATATTTTTAAAAACATTTTTGTATGCAAAGATATATGTCAACAAAGGTTTTCAAACGAAATTTGATGGGAAAATAGTAACAGAATTACGTTACATTCTTTTTTTTTTTTTTTTTGGTACGTGAGTAACAAAAATTTAGAAAAATCAAAATGTAAAAAGTATATAATAAACTAAACCCGATCTCCCCGACTTGTAATTTCTATCCTGTAAAGCATTTTAAATATTTCTATCGTTATAAAAAGCAAAAAACCTCGGGTAATATTTTCCCTTTTGGTTTGAGTAGAAAATTTTCACACAACACCCTATTGAGTATGAATTCGTTATGTATTCCTCTGCTCGAGAAAATGCAGATCGCAACCACCTTGCGCAAGTCTCGCTACCTTCACCTAATGCCCAATTATCTGCAGTTGGGGTTTTTAAAACCGTACATTAAATGGCATCCGTGGCGACTTTTCGCCGGAGTCGTCTCGCACCTCTCCATGGGTGTCTCATCCCACTTCTATAAAAGGTTGAGGCACCCTGAAATCCGAGCTTCGTCATTGAGCGAGAAGAACAAAGGAGAGAGAATTTAGGCCACGCCGACTCGAGCTTCTTCCATTTTCTTTTCTCTAATAATGCGAGTGTTTGTTTTCGGTCGTTTGTGTTCGGAATGTTTCGTGAGACGAGCGAGTCATTCCGAAGGTATAAATTCGGCGAGTTTGTACATGGCATTGAAAGTTTTGGCATTTGATGTTGAACAGAATTTATGCCAATAAAGCGTTAACAGAGTTCAAAAACCTTCAGAACAGGGAAGTCAAATTGGTGACGCGACTCGTAAATAAATTTCAATTACTTATCTAGAATTTAGCTAGTCGTTTTCTCAAAGGGAAAATTATCACATAGAAAAAGAAAATCAACCTGGGCTATACGTATAGACAGATTTGTGCCTGCTTGCACGTACGCGCGTAGGGGAAACAGGGAAGATGGGACACATTATGCCATGCCATGCCATGTAATAGCTAACAGGCCTGGGGGGAACCCCCATTTACCTGACTTGGTAAAGGATAGAGAGCAGGAGAAACGTGCCGGAGCACACTTACTGGAAAAAAGAAGGGGGGGGGGGAGCAAGCTTATGGCCTCGCTAGGACTGCGAGGCCGCTTGTGAGGGCATCAATCAGTTTCTGTTGGGCCTGGAGCTGGGAGAGAACTTGGGTGAGTGGGCCAACACCTGGCTTGATTCCGGAGTGGAGAGCTGCTGGATTGCAAGCGGTCTCGGTAAGAAGTCCGTTGTGGTCGTGGGGGCAGTTCGTTGAGTCCTTCTTGTCCAGGCATTTCCTTCTTGGGCGGGGAAGGTCCGGGGGGCTTGGGCTGTCGGGGCCTGGTCGTTCCGGGCAGATGGGAGCGTTTGCGGTGTGGGCGCCTCCGCAAAGGGCACAGCAGGCTGGTGATGACTTGTCCTTTGAGCATTCGTAAGAGCGATGCTCTTGAGCGCACTTCAGACATCGTGGAGCTCGAAAACACTTCGCAGCGGTGTGGCCGAAGCGTTGGCAACGGTAGCATTCTACAGATGTCGACTTTGGGTGGAGACGCTCGACAGAGATGCGAAGGTATCCGATGTGGCTAACTCCAAAAATATCCTCAGCTTTTTCAGTCTTCAGTACGGCTATGTAGAGGGGAAGTGGTTTTCTTTCAGGGCCGGTCTGCATCTGGAGAACTTTGGTGACCTCAAAACCGGGTCCATTTAGGTCATCTTGGATCTCGTTTGTTGGTAGGACAGGGGAAGACCCTTGATAACCACCTTGAGGGGTCTTTTGCTTGGGAGGACGCGGCTGTGAAATTGCATTTTGTGCTCTTGGAGATAGCGCTCGACTAGATCGATGCCCTCGGTGAGCGAGGGGAAGACTTGGACGTCATCACCGATGAGTTTCCCTTGTATGGATCCTGCACAAAGCTTGTCGAGTTCAGCAAGTAGTTTTACCAGGTCAGGAGCATTGGCAATCGTTATGGGTGGCGGTCTGGTCCCTGCTGTGCAGGGCCGGATTAAGGATTTGGAGTCTCATAGGCAATGAAAGTGATGGGGCCCCCTCACATCATGCAATATTATTAGGAAATGTATTTCAGCATTTCCTAATATAACAAGTCTAAATAACTAAAATAGGGGGATCATGAGGGAAATCACAAATCACAACGAAAGCCCACAAATCACAACGGAATAACTTTATATATCCTTAAAAAGAGGCTTTGCAACGCAAACTTAGAAGTCCATGTAAGATTCCATCTCAAACAGGGAGTATGGGTGTCCTTCCCTGAAATTTTTTTGAAATTACAGTTCAAAAATTGTAATTTCAGACGGCCCTCTGTGATGTTTTGGTCTTTTTTCGTAACGTTAAGGCAATTGATAGATTTCGAGGACCTCTACCTCAAAGTAAATAATAGTTTTTCTTTTAATTTAAGTAAAACTTAGTTGCCAAGTATCCAAGTAAAGTAAGTCGTCCAACCAAAATTGGAAGTTGTTACGAGAAGTCACTGTAACGTAAATGTACTACAAGATACAAAGAAAATGTTTAGGCATATCTTTAGAATTACTGGAGTAACTTTTACTTATTATACTTCATTTTAAAAGAGAATCAAAAAACTAACAAAATAATAAATGATTGCACTTAAAACTATTTTTTAATTTTAGGTTTGAATACTATCTCAGATCTCACATTTTTTCGAATACATTTAGCGAAATGTACACTGAAAATAATTGACAGAAATTCGTAACATAGAGATCATGGTTTCCTTCCGCTTTATATGAGATTGTTTTCAAAACCAGAGTTAATTCTTTTTTGAGACACTGTAGCTGCTTTCTGTTTGTTGACTTTTTTAACAACAAAAAAATAAATAAAGAAAAAAATATTACTTCATACTGTTGATACTGTGTGCAATTCTTATCAATTCTTTGAACACTTCATCATCAAGTAACTCCGTTCAATTGAAATATTTAATCTTTAGAATTTAGGAATATAAAATTGTTAATCATCAGTTTTCTAATTGATATTCAGTAAGTTCAGTTCTAATTGATAGTCTTGAGAATCATAAAATAGTCCGAACTTAATTTTGGACGTTATACTTGGACTGAGCTGTTCAGTTTGGACTTTCTAACGGAGGTTAAAATAACGTTATATCTATGGTTTAGCAAACAGGACTTCATACATAGGTCGTTGTAACGGAAGGGTTGTAGTAATGGAAGGTCAATCTAAAGAGCGTTGACTGTATTACATACAAATTATCCTACCTTCATCTTTTAAGCATTTTGTCCCAATGTATTTTTCTTTTACTTGCCATAATAAAAATTAGTTTGCTTAAGTGCAAGTAAAGTACATAACTTCAACTATCTTACTATAATGCAGTTTATTTTGCAGAATAGAAAAAAACCTTGTGTAATACTTTTATGACCAATCTTCGGAAGTGTTTCCAGTGCATACGATTTTCGAGAATGGGGAACTAAAACAATCTACATAATAGTCCAAGTCATAAAGTTTGATTACCTACTCCAAATTTTACACCTGCTTTTTTTTTTTTTGGTCCGATTTTTTTTTTTTTTTTTTTTTTTTTCACACAGCCATCCGCTCATTGGTGATCCGCTCCCAAATGCCAGTTCTTATCTCTTCCCATTGATTCTAAGAAACTGGTTCCGGCGGCTGGATCAAAGAGCTGACCACTTGTGTACTCTTGAGGGATCCTGGAATGTTTGGCAGCAGTAGCAACGGAGAGAGGGTGGAGAGAGCGAGTTAGGAAAGAAAGAAAGAAAACAGTTGGGGCCTAAAACAATTTTTTGTTGGAATTTGGAAAAAGAACTTTTTTCAATTTTAAGATGCTTGGAGCCCCTTGAAAGTCTTGGGGCCCTTAGGCACCCGCCTAAGTTGCCTATTTGGTAATCCGGCCCTGTTGCTGTGCTAGGGTTGGCAGTAGGAAGTATGGGGGCCGTACTTGCTTCAGTTTGAACATCTTCGTGAGCATCCTTCTTGTCATCCACATGAAGGGGAGAGAACTTGTTCCGCAAGGGCAGTTCGAGTTTTGCGGGAACGGGAGGAAGTGAAACTTGTGGGTTTTGGTTGGCGTCTTCGGCGTCCATTTCATCATGGGGGGAGTTGTCGAAAGGAGGATCTAGTTTGTATCTTGCAAAATCTTGATGTCGACGATTTCCTGGCGGAGCCTTCGATGAGTGGCTGTCCAGGATCTTTGGTCGGTTCTATCCAGACTGCTTAGTAAGGATCCAGTATAGTTTAACATTCCTTCAATCGCGGCTTGGTCGGTGCAAGTTTCTAGGTCCTTTCTAACTTGGGTGGAATCGTATTGATGTTTCTCCAGAACTTGATCAGTAGTCCTTCGCTTTTTGCCTAACGAGTTGCTCCGAGAGGAGGTCGTGGAGGCGAAGGAGCGGGGAGAAGCGGCAGCGCTGGACCGGGGGACGGTTTCGATGACGGAATAAACCCCGCTGGACCTGACAAGGGCCTCTACGCCGTTATCCCCGGGAGCGGCCGCCTTCTTCCGCGGTGCTTGCTTGGGCATCGGTTGCGAGCGAGCGAGAGAAAAACACGTCCGTCCGGATCGGACGCTCGACGTGGAAAATCGAAATGACCAAATGGACACCTTAGCCACGTTCACAAGTCCCTTTTATAACCCGGATATCCCCACTCCTGCTCGGGGAAAAAAAAAGGTTGCAAATTTCCCCGTTCACATGTGAGAAGCAAATGGATGTTCGTTCCAAAATTAAAAATTTGGAGAAACCAGCACAAATGGTAGGTAAACCATTGTCTTGGGGCAAGAGGTAGAACCAGTAGCCCTGGTATGTGCTGATCTACAGCAGGATTTTTAAAAAAAATCATGGAAAGGCTATCCAATTCCGCAATTTAAATTTAAAACGCATTTTACTAAAAACTTGAAAATGTTCATTTACATCCCTTTGCTTCTTCCTGCCTCATGTGATCATGTGAAAAACGCTGATAACTCGCAAAGTGGTTTTATCTAGCGCCGTAAACAAGTTTGCAATCTGCATTCTCGTTAGAAATCCGAAAAAAAAAAAAAAACTCGAGTTCAAAGCAGGAGGTAAGAAAACGGAATGCGGTGGTACGCAGATTACAAGAGCGCCATGTGAATGTGCTTTTTCTCACGTTGGAGCAATTATCTCGCATCCCCCTATTAAGTAATCATTAAAATAATATAGTACATTAATTTAAAATTTTCAGAACTCCTTTGCTTAGAAGGACATTTATTATAATAGTTTGCAGGATTCCAAAATAAAATTTCTTCATTGAAAAAAAATCACTATGTGGAGTAACAAAAGTTTTCAAATTTAGTCGATGCTGTGCAGACTTATGTTTGAAACACAAAAACCATCTTCATTCCATGGGGATGGAGTTGAATAAAATACTATTTTAGACGAAGCTAAAAGAGAATGTACGTTCACATTAAAATAATCTTTTAAACCTGGTTCGTAGCAAAATACCACTTTAACTGCATGTAAATTATCAGGAGAAAAAACGACGTACAATTTTCTATCTTAATGGATTTTTACCTAGATAACTTTGGTAATGTACAACCAGGGCTGTGCCCATCTGGGGGTGGGGACAAACTGCGCCATTGAATTTTTTGTTTTGAGAGGCATTTTTCCCTTTTTGGGGGGCTCTTGCTTTTGGGAATTTGGGATCGCGATATTTAGGTGTGCTCTTGATCTTGGGGGGGGGGGGCACCCCTGGCATAACACAAAGGCAGTCCATGGCGGTACTGGTGCCGAAACGCATCGGGTACCGAATCGCCGTTCCCGTACTGTTTTTTAAGGAATGAATTATTGAACATCATTTGCTTTTAAAAGAAATATTTAGTCTTCAATCTCTGAATCTGCCTTCTGCTATGAAAAGTCTATGCTTAAAAGCTCTCGTCTTTCCGGAAGTGCAATATCTTTATGTGTTTTTGACAACTGAGACATTAAGTTGTAACGATTGATTCCAAAGACAAAAATCAAGAAAACTGATGAACTTGGTTTCGCAAATTGGAATAAACGAGGCATTCGATACGTTTTCTAGAGTACCATGGTTAGAAATGTTATACTTACCAAAAAGATAGTCACACACTCCATCACAGAAATGTTCAATAACATTCATGTCTGGGGATTTAGTTGACCAATGGAAATATTTTAAGTCAGAATATTGTTTCTGCAGCCTGTCTAGCCATTCCTGACGCGTCGGTTGATGCATTGTCCTCTGCTGGAATTGTCCATATCCTTCGGGATGCACAATGGACATGAATGAGTATAGGCAGTCGAATAGGATGTCTATGTATTTTTTACCAATTAAAATAATATCTAGACGTATCAGGGGTCCGATATCATTCCAAAGTTCACCTGCGCGATGCAATCGGAAACGAGACTCGTCACGTTTATCCAGTCGTGAGATCAACAGTCCTATGATGGTATTGGTGGCTCAGGAGAGGCGTAAAGATTTGTGTCATTCAGTCAACAATGGTAAACTAAACAAGTCTTCGGCGACTCGCGAAAACCCAAACCCCTGATGATCTATTGAACAGTTCATACGCTGGTGCTTATTGATGCTCCAAAATTAAATTCTGCAGCATTTTTTGGGATAGTTGCTCGTCTGTCAAAAGTTTAATGATTGTGATCAGCTATCTTTGGTCACGCTCATTTTCTCAATCTTTTTTCAGTTACAATGACACTTGAAGTTCTATATGTTTTACTAGATTCCTCAAAGTTAAGGTCACTCTAGAAATAGTCATAGGAAAAAATCAAAACTTTATCCTAACCTCGGAAATGTTACTATGCCCCGTTTCTCGCGCGCCAATTTTAACATCGCGTTCAAACTCATTTTAATCACAATTATACCTGCCAATGTAGAAGGAAGTACACTCGATCTAGGAACTTAGTCCATACACTTTTCATCTGATATGCCAACTGCTGATAGCATCACATTGCTCTACTTCGTTCCATGCCTCTCTTGTTATTTACATACGCATGCGTATGCTAGTTATTTTGGTACTTCAGTACACTTGACTTGTGAGTAGCTCCGATACTGGAAAATTTACGACTGTACTCTTCTTTTGATTGTCCCACCCACTCCTCATTAGAAATTTTCTACGAATTTTTATTTCACGGTCAGAGAAGCAAAGTCCCCCAAATCTTTATACTGGAACTTAGCACGTAGGATAAAGTTCGTATCACCCAGTTTAATGAAATAGTTTTATTGCATCAATCTTATGGTTGTAGGTGTGTCGTGTGTAGACACCCCTACAATGAAAGCATCACGTAAGTGTGGCGTTGTTTTTAAGGCAAGTCAACGGAGAGTTATTTCTAAAACCTTTTATTCATTTTTTGGGTTTGTGCTCAAGGTTTAAGTGGTGCGAAAACCGCTACACCCGCTTCCAAAAGTTTAGCGCGAATCGTAAAATATCACTCACTCACAACCTCTGTAGCAATTTGCACTTCTTTAATTCAGATTGGTTTTCGGAAATTAACATTTTGCTTTCCGCGGTTAACTTTTTTCAATGAATGTAGTAGAGAGGACTTTTATTATCAAGCGTACGATGTTCTCATATTTTCAAATACGTTGAAGTTTTCTTACACTGTATTTTAGAAATAACTACTGTCAACATAACTAAAACTTCCTTGTCTCAAAAAGTCCCCAAAACCATTTCCAAAACCATTCCTCCCTCCATTTCCAAGCGGTTCATAATCTTTGCAACGATTCAATCCCAACTCGAATCTGCTTTTTTCCAGGCCGCATTCCCGCCATATATAAGTCGACCGATTTCTCCGTCCAACAATAGAAGTGATTCACTCCACCCTCTAAGACAAGCCCCACGCTAAATTTAGTCACTCGATGTGCCAGATGATGTTTTGCTTCCCTGGTGAACAACCGTAGCAAACGATATTTTTAATCTGGTTATTGTTGTTTTCAGCTGAAGTTCTGTTTTTTACTTTCCTCTATCTATACTAATCATTGAGAAGGAATACTAATGGAGGGAGCCATAGCAAATGTCTCAGTGAAATAAGCTTGGGATCCAATGTTTCCCAGGTCAGGTGACTTTTTTGGCTGGGAAGTTGTCGCGTTTTGGCACGCAATCACTTTTGGCATTAAATATTTTTCAGACGACGCGACGGCGCTTATTATGAAGTCGGGACTACAAATCAGAGCAACTCTGACTCCAACTCCTTTACCGCATAATAATAAATAAATAAATAAATAACGAATACAAATACAGGCCTATCATTCAAACTCCCTCTCCCCACTTCTTTCCGGATATTAAAATATAATGTAGTTGCATTTTTCATGTATTTTGATGTTCATTCCCTGAAATGACGGGCATGTACAAATAGTTTAAAGTGTTCTGTTATTGACTGAAAATTTATGGATTCATATGTATTGTAATCAATGTTTTGAAAGGATTTCATACGCAGGCATACTAGTATTTAAATTGAAGCATAAAAATAGAAAATCTTTATTCTTGCGCATCTGCTGTTCACAGGAGCTTGGCGAGAAGATACTCGCCAGCAAAGCAAATGTACACAAAATGCTTAAGAGCCGTTAAAATAATTACTAGTTAAGTAAAAAGTGTTTTTATGGAACTAAAATGTTATTTGCACTCAAGATATACAATGTTTTACAACTTTTATAGGTAAAATAAGTACAAAAATTTAAAAATTACAAGCTATTGTGGAATATGTACTCGTTGAATGCATATAAATGTTATTTTTTCTTTATTTAGAAGTAAAAACATTCGTATGCTAGGGGGACCTCCTGGTGTGGCTTTTTCCTCACAGTTTACAATGCTAGAATACTGCACTATTACTATAAATCTAATTTTTCTCTTCTACAGTTAAAATTCGTTATCATACATGGCTTCAGCTAATGAAAACTTCTTCAGCGGTTACGGTCAACTCGAAATTGCTCCCCAAGCCACATGGTACTGTTGCCGTATCGGGATAGTAGGGTTGCACTCTCTCCATCTATTCCTTCTCAATGATACTAATACTAGTGTTCGCCCAGTGGTCGAAATTTGACCACATTCATAAATGAATATTTGAGAAAACTTGTATGAATTTAACTAAGTCTAACATTTTTATTTCTACTCTTACTCATGTTTACTGCATATCTGGAAGCATACAATTTTTATATGTACACAAAATAACAAACAGTAATAATTTATTTCAATTTTGCTTTTTGTCTGTTAATCTCAAAATAAATTGATAAAAGGGGATATTTCGGTAATGGGGTTGTAAAACTTAAGAGCTTTTATTCAATATCAACGTAAACATCAAAAACGTTACATCACTTAATCATCAAACGTAAATCTCTTTCTCAAACCCGGTAATTCCGAAAAACATCCAACGTCTTACAAAAATCGTAATTCCAATCCCCATCGTTGCCATTCTCAATAACCCAAGTTCTTGCTTACAATCGGCCATCCTACAATCTAGTCGCCCACGACCTAGAGTATATAGTCTTGCAAGTGAATAGGCAACTTCTTGGCTCTTTGCTTACGGAATGTATATACTTCGTCGTTCATATGCTGTGTAGTCTCATCAGTCTCGGGAAACGGGGAGATGAGTTCGCTCGACGGTAACGGTTCGCTAGCTTGTAATTCATCATCTGAATAGCTGCACGTCACATTGTCTAGTGTGCTATCGTCTTCGTTCACAATGTGAAATAGTTTGATTTGTGAAGCGTGTGCAGTAGTTGTATGTGGCCGCCTTTTGCGCCCTTGCCCTTGTGTTCGGAAGTCCGCAACTTGATACACATCTGATGGTAGGACTTTAATTATTGCAAAAGGACCTCGGTACTTGACTTGAGTTTTAGTGCTACTTCCAGTACATTC
The DNA here is from genome assembly GCF_026930045.1 of Uloborus diversus. NCBI lineage: Eukaryota > Metazoa > Arthropoda > Arachnida > Araneae > Uloboridae > Uloborus > Uloborus diversus. The sequence goes on along the minus strand of NC_072731.1, from coordinate 123,905,480 downwards.
TGGCGCTCGTTTTATCACAACCACATCGCCAACTGAATACTTATAAGTTTCGCAATGACGTTTGTCAAAACCATGTTTCATTTTCTTCTGAGCTTTCAAAATGTTTTCCCGGGCTTCTTCTCGGAGTGATTCAGGTCGTGAGTATTCATCGGAATCAGGCAACAAATCTTTTGGAAAATCTCCAAGCTTCACTGGTTTAAAACCGTATAACAGTTCAAAGGGTGGTTTACCTGTCGATTTGCTTGGGGTCCAATTTATACACCGTTGAACATCAGATAGCGTTTTATCCCAATCTTTGTGAGAATCCTTTCGAACAGCTGACGATATCATTGGGATAAGAACACGATTTATTCTCTCGACTTGACCGTTTGCTTGTGGTCTTTGACTGCAATTCAATGTATGTTTTATACCATACTTTGAACAAAACTCTTCAAAACTATCTGACTTGAAACATTGTGCACGATCTGTTACCACACGATTAGGACTTCCAAAATCATTTATAAATTCTTCAAAGTGTTTTAAAACACATTTAGATGAGCAGCTGGAACAAGGATGTAAACGTACAAATTTTGTCAAGTTATCAACAAATACCAAGAGTTCGTTATTGCGATTTGAACTTAGAACAAAAGGACCCAGAAAATCTAAATGAATTATGTCAAATGGTCGTTTTCCTGGTGGGATAGGGTTTAGTTTTCCTTGAACTTTTCCTGATGGAATTTTCGCAAAGTCACATGTTACGCATTGTCGTATATGTTGTCTAATGTAGCTGATCATCCGGGGAAACCAAAACTGTTGAGATATTAAAGAGACAACTTTATCTACTCCAAAATGTCCAGTAAAATCATGAAATCGTACAGCAAGATACTTTCGCATCGACTTGGGCATTACGAATTGTTTTCTTTTCTTCCCATCTATAACTGGCACATGGTATAAAATGCCGTTGATTAGTTCAAATTTGGCATCAAGATTCTTCTGCTTGTTCAGTTTAGGGTTTTTCAACATTTCAATAATAGCTTGCAGTTCCTCATCTTGTGACTGTATCAGGGCTACTTTGTCCTCTTCCGTAGCAATGTATAACACTTTAGGCTCCAACTGATTATCGTTTCCCTTGTCTTGCCTACACTGATTTTCATCATCAGCGTTTTCAATTGGAGCACGACTTAGGGCATCCACATGCAGCATTTGAGATCCAGGTCTTTGTTTTACTTCGTAGTCAAATTCGCTCAATTGCTCAGCCCACCTGGCAATTTGTGGTTTTATATTTCTTTGACTGTTCAAATAAGCTACTGCAGAACAATCCGTAACTAGTGTGAATCTGAGACCAAGAAGCAAGGGTCGACAGGGGCGGACTGGCCACGTGTGAGATGTGGAAAATTCCACATGGGCCGTCCTTAACTCGGGCCGTTTTCTGTGCATTCAATGTGTACGTGCCGTTTTCCTCAATTTTATTTTTAAAAAAAGTTTTTAACTAGGTTGACCGTTCTTGTGTCGAGGGCTGCAGCCAGAACTGCTCTTTTTTTGGGTGGGGGGGAGGGACGGAGGGAGAGGAGGACAGCCGCTCCTTTTCCAATGGTCACTCTCAGGACGTTACTCTGTTCTTGCCTAACTATTACCGTATCTTGTTACGTAGAGAAAACGAAACAATGTCTTTGTTGGGTGGTCTTCGTCCGAAGCGAAGCCTTCAGGGCCCATGGATGTCTCTCGTATCTCTTCGGGATTGATGTTTCCTGGAATTCTGGTAAGGAGTTTTATTGGGGGTGGGGATCTTTTTTTGTGGCCATCTGAGACTGTCTGGGAAAAGATTACATTGAACCTTTTTCAAATGAAATAAGAGAAAGGCGCCATCCTAAGAATGGAATGAATAGGAGCAAAACGTCTGCTAAAACGCTTTTTTTTTTTCCCTTTTCATCCTTCGTTTTTTTTTTTTTTTTTTTTTTTTTTCTTCTGTTTCCCAGCACTTTGCAATAGATAGATCCACGACTTTCTCAACCAATTAGATAATTTTGAGAACTGCACAATTTTGTCTCCGAGGAAAAAAACGAGTCATTTGTTATACACCGTGTCGTGGGATTGCATGTGTTTTAAATTCAAGGGTGACAAGAATTTTTTTTAGGTAAGTTTAATATTTTTAATCATCATGTGTTTTTTAATTTTTTTGTCATCAGTACTTTAAACAATAAGAACTTGAACTGTCAGTTATAATTATAACAAACTGACGGTGTTACACAAAAATGGGTCAACCCACCAAGCAGTACTTTTGAGTAAATTGAGTTCTAAACTGAACTTCATAGATGGCATATTAATAGAAATCGTCTTTGTATCCCCGTAGTGTATCAGTTTATCTGCCAACCTATGTGAATAACTCATTATTTTTTTGAAAATTTTTGTTGGATAACTCATTTTTGTATAACACCGTCCAATTCATCTATTTTCGTTTAGCAAAGATAAAATTTATAAAAGTACAAACAGTATAAATATTTAAAACAGTGATTTCCAAAATTTTTTTATCCGTCGCCCCCTTACCTTTTTCCTTGAAAAAAAGCAAATTTTAGAGGAACGTAAAATCGATATTAGGTATTTTTTGTATACAGTGAAACCTGTGTAAGTTGACCACTCGCGGTGCAGTACTTTGGTGGTCAACTTATAAAGGGCAGTAATGATTTTTCGAAATATTTTTTGTCATTTCTCGCACCGTGTATTCATTTTTCGAGGAATTCACCCTTATTATTCTTTCTGTTCAACTAACTTTCATTGTTTAACATTATTGAAAGTGAAACCATAATTAAAAATACTATTCAAATAGTTTTATTATTTTTTCCTTGTTTTAAACTATATTAGACGCCGTAGTTTTAGAAATTCCATATGTGCCAGCTAATTTTCTCTGGCTTTCTCCTTTTTGAATTCATTTTAATATTTCATATACTTTTTATAAATTTCAAGTTCAAAACTTTCTTTTTGAAGCCTTTTTATGTAACACTTACAGCCCAAAGAGCAACAAGCTCGACTCTCTCAGTTCATAAAGGCAAAATTAAAATATCTTATATCTTAATCCCTTACACTCGAAATAAGCCAGAAGGGCTCTTTAGCAAGCCCATATCTGCGTACTCTGCGTCTAACACAGGTGAGTTGACGATTGTAACAATTTGAAACAAATTTATAATACATTTGTAAAATTAAAGAAAGAAAAAAATGAAAATCAAAAAAGGGAGGGGAAAAAGAAAGAATGAAAGTAAAATAAATATGTAAATTTGATAAAAATAAAGGTTAAAATTATTTCAAAGACAAATAAATTAATTTTAAAATATTTTATGGCCATTACTTTTACACAAAAGAATTTTCTTTTTAATATTTAATTATTTGATTTAAACCATATCTATTTAATTTATTGCGACATTCATAAATATTTAATTGAATTTCCATCTCAGAACATTGACTTATTAAGAATTTTTATTTAATCTTTCCTTAAAGCATCAAATATGTTAATATGTTTACAAATTACAAGCCAGCCTCACAAAATAAATAAAGAAATAAAAAATAAAAATAAAATGATAATCCAGTTTTTCAGTAAAAGGTCCAGTAAAAAAAGTTTTTGAAATTAAAATTTAGCATATCCTTCGAGCATTTCTTCCTTACATACGTTCTTCATTTTGAAAACTTTTATGGGAAAGTAAACTAAAAATCAAATAATTTCACACACAAAATTCAACATTACTACACATAGCTTTATTTTCAACATATTATTGCAGGAACATAGGAAATCCAAGGCGGTAAGAAGAGCCAGGGTGGATAAATTTTGCCCCCCCCCCCCCTCCACCTCCGTCCCCCAGTAAAAAATCAGCAAGGTTCCCAACTGCCTACTAGATTTCTACGCCACAAAGGGCCGCGGGCTCCTTTAGGGGCTTGCCACTATAGCCCCTGCATAGCGGGGTGTGCGGGAACGTAGATACGGGTCTAGAAAGAAAAAAATATACAATTTTGTAAGATAATTTAGGATCCAAGTGAGCGTCGCGTGCTCCATTAGTCACTTTCACAACATTAACGAGAGCTAACGCTGTTTTGTAATATTCACATGTGATGCAAAATTGAATTAATGTTTGTTTATTTGATTTTTATTCAGCTGTATACTCTTACGCCCCTTTGAATTTCTTCTACCCTTTGGGGGCACCTCCCCCCTCCCCCCAGGTTGAGAACCACTGGCATTTGTCTTAGAATCATTTAAGAAAAGGTTTCTTGCAACTTCGAAAATAGTGTACGTCTTTTTTTTTTCATTTCAATTAAATAGTCTTTAACGTTGAATACAGTATAGCTCTGATAACACAAAGCGTTTGATCTTGGAAGAGTGTATTTCTGTGTGTGTGGGGGGGGGGGAGTTTTTTCTTTTAGATGATCTGCGCTCTGTAGTCGATTATTTAAAAGTTAAAATTTTGGAAGTTATACCATAACACTGGAAGCAATTAGCAGAAAAGTAATGCAGTAAAAAGTGCCCGTAGTTGTAATATTACTTACAAAGTGAAACTACTAAACAATCTTCGCTTCTGCACATGACGTCACAAATGATGAAATGCAATTCACTGATGCCATCAGAGCAGAAATGCAATATTTAACTAGCATCTTTACTCACATGTACTTGCAACGGTATGGTTGATACTAGCGTAGAGCGCAATATTTAATTCGCTTCTGAATTATCATATCCTGGAAACGCGGTAGACAGCAAGCGTAACTATTCAGCGCGCCAGTAGGGATGCACCGAAGTACATTTCAAAATCGGACATTTAAAAGAAATAATTAAAAAATCAAGCGTTGGGAAACTGAAGGTTTTTTTCTCTCTCAATGTTATTTTTTTGCTTATTCTATTAATTTCAGTGAATAAAAGTAGTACTTTTGACTGAAGGAAACAACCTCATTAAAGTACAGATAAAGATTAAAGTTATTTCAAAATGTTAAAAATTAGTTTTATAAATATTTTAAGAACAATACGTAAGAAATTTTTAAAACTATCTTATAAATATTTAGTCACTTAATTTAAACTTATTAAGGGTTTTTCTTCAACATTTTTCTCAAAGCATTAAATAATTTAATTTGTTTACATGAGGCCAGACTCATAAATGATTTAAAGAATAATCATTTATAAAGTTGCACTACGGTTATGGTATCTAAGGGTTTAAAGACAAATAATATTCCAATGAATGCAGGGGGGAAAAAAAAGGCGCCGCTGCCAATCGAAAGCAAGGGGGAAAAAATGAAAGAAAGAAAGTGAATCCAGTACTCTCTGCATTTTCAACGTGCTACGAAAGTAAATGAGAATATAAATACATATACCCTGTAATGCGGACACTAACAGGACAATTTTTTTTCGCAATAGAGAGGTGTTCGAAAGGACAAGGGTTTAATAATGTTATTTGCATTGGAACTGCGGAATTAAAAATTGTCCGCATAAGAGGGGTGTCCGTCTTAGAGGGCTGTCCCTTACGAGGGGTTTTACTGTATATAAATTATCAGAGATATTACGTAAGTAGCAAACTAGTAATCACTAAGTGAATAAAACTCCATACCAAAGTGAAACATCATAAACAATTTTGATTGCTTAAAAAATAGCTAACTAGTTTGGTTTTGACTAAGCAAATATTTTATAAGCAGTCTATTTTGTTTCTTTGAGTCTTACAAAGATGAGTCACAATCTTTAAACAAATTCATAATTGATTTGTAAAACAAAAAAATTTAAAAAATGAGATACAAAAAAGGGAGGAGAGAGAAAGAATGAAAGAAAACGAAATAAATAATGGCGTTGTTTCCGAAATTTAAAAATATTTTTATCTGAAAGAGTTTATTTAAAAACATATTATTTTTAACATTTTGAAAATAATTTGACAAAGTTTAATATTTAAAAAAATATTTCAATCCGTTCAATTTTATGTTTTACGCTTCTGCAAATGACATCACAAATGATGAAATTCCATTCACTGATGCCATTAGAGCAGAGCGCAACATTTAATTAGCATCTTTACTCACATGTACTTACAACGATATGGCTGACAGCAAGCGTAGAGCGCAATATTTAATTCGCTTCTGAATTATCATAACCTGGAAACGCGGTGTACAGCAAGCGTAAGTTATTATTTTTTGCTATGTTATTATTCTTCATGTTATTATTTTTTTTCGTGCTTATTCTATAAATTTTAATAACTAAAAGTAGTACTTTTGACTGAAGGAAACAACCCCATTAAAGTAAAGATAAAGATTAAAGTTATTTCAAAATTTTAAAAATTAGTTTTAAAATATTTTAAGAATACCTAAGAAATTTCTCTATTTTGTTCCTTTGAGTCTAACAAAGGTGAGTCACAATTTTTAAACAAATTAATAATTGATTCATAAAATAAAAGAAGATAAAAAATGCGATACAAAAAAGGGAGGGGAGAGAAAGAATGAAAGAAAAATAAATACACTAATAAATAAATAAAATAAAGATGAAGATCAAAATTATTTCGAAGATTTGAAAATTAGTTTAAAAAATATTTTAAGGACATTACTTTAACGCGTACGGAATTTTTTAAAATTATTTTATAAATATTTGATTATTTGATTTAAATCATATCTATCTGACTTATTGCGATATTCATAAATATTTAATTGCACTTTCCATCTCAAAACATTGATTTATTAACGGTTTTTCTTAAACCTTTCTCTCAAAGCATCAAATAATTTACTTTATTTACAAGTTACAAGCCACACCCACAAAATAAATAAATAAATAAGGAGAAAAAAGAGAGTTAATGATAATCCAGTCTTTCAGTAAAAGATTCAGTAAAAAAAATTTCGAAATTAAAGTTTAGCATTTCCTTCGCAGGGGGAAAAAAATGCGCACGCAACGAAATTGCAGTTACGCAATCGTTAACACTCATAATCAAAATCCATTTCTTCCTAACTACCTTCCCACCCCAGAAGCAGTGTGCAGACATCTTCCCCCATCCCCAATAATAACCAATAATAAGCCGTCAGCCCTCTTGCCCAGGGCTAGGAAAGCCTCCGACTTCCCAGAAAAGGCCCGGTCCTGAAAAAGGTGACATTTTCAGCGCAGTCACTTTTCCCGCGCAGAAACAATGCCTCAAGGTCAAGAGTACACCATTCCATCCCCACGAAAAAAAAATTCTCCATATAGAAGGTAAGGGGTCGGTTAAAATTATAATTTGAGCACAAGGGTAGTCCGAAGATTTTTAAAAAAAAGGAAAAAAAAAGGGGGGGGGGTGCTTATAAACTACTCATATAGATGATAACCATCCAATGTGTAATAAAAAGTACTTTTAAAACTATGATTTTATTAATTTTAATACATAAGACATTTATCAGACAAGTTTTAATCCGCTCTATTTATGAATATACTTTAATCCAATGTTAGGAGCACCCCCCCCCCCTCTCGCATACACACACACAAGAGAATAGAGTTTGACGGAATAATGAAGCTAAGAATATTATTTCCATAAAACCTATTGTTCAATGGCAAATCGTGTAATTAATTGATAAGTTTAAGAAATAAACTTCTAAAACTGGACGTTATGTCCTAGCTGTCCAAAAATGTGGACGTTTTGTCCTTGGACCTTTTGTCCGTCGGACATTGTGTCCGTTGGACGTTATGTCCGCTGGACATTATGTCCGTCGGACGTTTTGTCCCTCGGATGTTTTGTCCTTCGGACGTTTTGGACCTGGACGTCATGTCCATGGACGTTTTGGATCTGGACGTTATGTCCGGCATTCTTTGAATACGTAATTTTAAGAAAAGACTTTAAAAAAAAAAAAGAATTTTTTCTGAAGGGTAAATAGTACCGCTCATGGCCATATGAGGTAGTGAGAAGCAAGGGATGCAAGAGGAAAATTTGAAAATTTGGAGATAACCAGTACAAATGGTAGGTGGACCCCTCCTCTGTCTTGGGGCTTGGGGCAAGAGATAGTACCAGCAGCCCTGGTAGGTGCCGCTGTACAGCATGATTTAGAAAAAAATCAATGAAAGCCTACCTAGGATGTAATCTTTATACGAATTTTACTCAAAACTTGAAAATGTCTGCTTACACCCCTTTGCTTCTCACTGCCTCAAATGTATTACGTTTTGTTTTAAATAAGATTTTTATTCACTTTTACATAAACGAAATACTCTTAAATGCGGATTTTCAAAGAAGCCACACAGTTTTCACAGTGGTTTTTTATTGCGTAGAGCAATTTAAGCTTGCAAATATTTTTGAGAAAGTTAGATCCTTGAAATATCATCTGTATATTATGGGCGTTTGCTGTATACTTAGTTTAAATCAATCTGCCCACTAGTTTGCTTGAAATGAAAAGTTAAATAAGTATTTCTGAAAAAAAAAAAAATTCTAGGTATTTCAGCGGGGGGAGAGAGGTGAGGGCTGCTGGAGGAACCTTTTTTTTTTTTTTTTTGAAAAAACACACTAGAAACTTTTTAGGTTTGGAAAACTACAGCCAAACGTTTTTGGATGGGGCCGGCATGATTTTTTTTCCACATTAAAAGTTTGGGGCCAGTCCGCCCCTGAGGGTCGAAGTCTATTAACGGACCAAACTACAGCTAATAATTCTAATCTGCTAGAGTGATACTTTTCTTCATCTGCGGTTGTTCTTCGACTGACACAGTAAACAAGATGTAACAAATTATTTTCATCCCGTTGAAGTAACATACCCGCCAATCCCAAAGAACTTGCATCAGTGTGAAGTTCAGTTTCATGACGTGGATCAAATAATTTCAAAACTGGCTTTGACGTTAATATTCTACGAAGCCTCTCAAATGCTTCTTGGTGCCTATAATTCCAGAGAAACGATTGGCCACTCTTCAATAATAGAGTAAGTGGAGCAGCAATGGAGGCATATCTTTTAATGAATCGTCGAAAGAATCCTGTCAGTCCTAAGAATCGGCGTACTTCTTCCTTAGACTTTGGTACAGGAAATTCAGAAATTGCAGAGAGCTTTCTCGGTCCAGGTCGAATACCTTCTCTGGTCACAACAAATCCCAAGTATTCAACTTCAGACATTCCAAACTCACATTTTGATAATTTCAGAGTTAATCCTGCATTACTTAAACGTTTAAGCACTTCTCGCAGTTTAATCATCATGGTTTCAAAATCTAAGCATCCAAAAAAAAATATCATCCACGAAACACGATACACCATTCCACAATAAATCTCCCAAAGCTAGCGACATACACCGTTGAAACACGGAAGGACCATTCGCTAAGCCGAAAAACATACGTGTTGGTTCAAAATGCCCATCGGGAGTCGTAAATGCTGCTTTTCGAGAGGATTCATTGTCCATTGGGATCTGGTTAAAACCTTGGCAAGCGTCAAGTATGCAAAACAAATTATAACCAGATAGTTGGTCGAGCAAATCATCAAGGCATGGTAAGGGGAATTTATCTTTGACTGTTTGAGAATTTAATTGCCTGTAATCGATTACCATCCGATGTTCCCCCGTTTTTTTCTTTACTAGCAAAACTGGACTACTATATTCGGAAGAGCTGTCTCTAACTATTCCTTGTTCTTTTAATTCTTGAATAATATGGCGTAACACTTCCCGTTCATGATGAGAAGCACGATAAGGTGAGCGAGCTACAGGTGAGCTACCTGGTTTTTCAGAAATACACATCAATGTATTATTGACGCATCCAAGTTCATCCGGTTTTAGTGCTATGCATGCTCTGTATTCATTCAATAAATTGCAAATTTCCTGTTGTTGTCGAATGTCTATACAAGGGCCGACTTTAATGTCTTCACGTGTAATCTTTTGCCTAATGACTTCTTTTGCCATCAAAATATTAATTTTTATACTATCTTCTATTGAATCAGTTTCATTAGGGATTTGGTCGATCTTGAGAGGCTCAGGTTGTAAAATCCCTCTTTTAATAACGTGATTTTTTTTGAGATGCATAGTTTGGTAACTAAAGTTGGCGACTGGTAGTATTGTTTTACCACCATCAAGGTAAACTGCTGTTTCAAGATCTTCACTTTGTTCCTTAACTAACACAATTCCATTTTTCTGATCAACGTTGCTTACTACATGGATTAATTGCACCGTACGGGGTTGTATTTGAACAGGTTCGGAAACTCTGAATACAACTTTTTCTGGGACTTCATCGACTTCGATATTGCACATCTTCTTAAACTCACTGATATGAAACAGTTTAGACATCCCCTGCTTTCGAACCATGACTAAATCGGGAAAATCTATACTGTCATTTCCAATGAGAATATTAGGTCCCTCAAAAGTGCCATCGGACACCACATAAAGCTTGACATCTGTCAAATGTACATTGTCCACTGTTACTTGTGCTGTGACTATTTTAAAAGACTCCGTAACTCCACCGATACCCCGTATGTTGGTTGAAATTTTACTTAAGATGATCGCATTTATTTTAGTTACAAATGTTTCTTTAATCATTGATATGTCTGCTGCGGTATCCATAATTGCCTCCGTAGTGATGCCGTTAATAACGATAGTCTTAGTACTTACGTTTCTGTCCGAAGGATTCGAATGAGAAATGTTCACTAGAGGAGAAATAGAGGGTTTTTGTGGACAATCCTTTGTTCCATGACCTTCCATTCTACACCTGGTACACAACTTGGGTCGTCTCAATTTTAGACAGTCACGAGAAAAATGTCCCTTTTCATTGCAGTTATAACATACTATGGATTCTGTAGCTCTAACACGTGAAATGTCTTTATTCCAACTTTCGTTTGAAGTATGATTCTTTCTCAAAATAAACTCTGGACGGTCATTCACTTGAAGTTTACCCTTAAAAGAATTGTCCAGTTCTATGTATTCATCTATCTTATTAGTCAATTCAATTGGTGTATTTAATGATGACCATGTGCTCAAATAGTAATCTCTTACTGCAGAAGGAGCCACCTCTTTGATACGATCAGAGATTATCAGTCCTTTTAAGTCGTTCACACTCTCAATTTTCAGTCCTGTAGTCCATCCGGTAAAATATGTTTCTAACTCATAATAATATTCACGCCAGCGCTTTCCATCCTTAATCTTATGTGAGTAAAATAGTTGGCTGAACTTTTCGGGACTTAATTTATATCGCTTTAAAAGCAAATCTTTCACGTAAGCATAATCTTCGGCATTTTTTTCTGGTTCTTTCAGAATTAATTCAACAATATCACTTGGCAATACTCCAGTAAGACACGCCATCCACAATGTCGATTCCATTTTAACTCGCGTCATCACTCTTTCGAAATGGACAAGATACAACCCTATGTCGTCGTTAATTGAATCGAATTTTCTTAACTGAGCTTGCCAATCCACCTTTGGTAATTCTGACACTGCGCTGCTGGTAATAGTCTTTGCTTCTGACTCTAATTTCTTTAACTGAAGTTCGTGTTGGCGCTTTTCGCGCTCAATTTCATGTTGGCGCTTTTCTCGCTCAATTTCCTTTTGGTACTGGAGCTGTTCCCTTTCAAATTCCTGTTGGCGTTGCAACATTTCAATTTCCTGTTGGCGCTTTTCTCGTTCGATTTCTTGTTGGCGCTGTTCATTTTCATGTTGGCGCTTTTCACGTTCTTCTTCACTGAGTCGTTCGACATCTAAGCTCGAAATGATGCCCTTAACTATTTCTTCTTCATAATTGTCATTACTTAAAATAACTTTGATCAAACGTATAACTGTTAGGTTTTTAACATCATCTTCTCCTAACTCAGTGGCAATATATTGCAAATCTCTCTTCCTAACTCTTGATAAATAGGACATTGCTTCAAAAAAATTTTTTATTATCCCACTTCTGAAGTGTAAAACTTAAGAGCTTTTATTCAATATCAACGTAAACATCAAAAACGTTACATCACTTAATCATCAAACGTAAATCTCTTTCTCAAACCCGGTAATTCCGAAAAACATCCAACGTCTTACAAAAATCGTAATTCCAATCCCCATCGTTGCCATTCTCAATAACCCAAGTTCTTGCTTACAGGGTCGTTTCCGAAATTTTAAAAGTATTTTTTTTTTGAAAGAGCATGCTTAAAAACAAAGGTTTAAACTATTTTTTAAATAATTTGAAAACATTTAATACTTTTAACTATTATTTTAATCGATGCGCAGATTGAAATTCATTTTTTACGCTTCTGCACATGGCAGCAAAAGCGATGAAATGCCATTCACTGATGTCATTAGCTCATAACGCAAATTATCATTACCTGGAAATATGGTTGACAGCAAAGCGTAAAAATTTTGCTCGGCTATGGAGTAGCGCGCCAAAGTACGTCACTTGTAACTTCATAAAGACCACGCTTTATTTCCAAAATCAAACATTAAAAAAAAATAATAAAAACTAACTCTCAGGAAAATAAAAGTTTTTTCTGGCTCCGCGTTATTTCTTTTGCTTATTCTATCAATTTCACTGACTAAAAGTAGTACTTTTAACTGAAGAAAACAACCCCATCAAGAAATTGGTGCGGTTGTCAAATTCCTGGCTTGAATAATTTTATTTTGGATACCATGTTGTTTTGTGCTTACCCTATATGCAAGTAGACATTTCCCTACTCTTTGTTTACGTATGCAAAGGAAAAACATTTTTCGCACTGACATTGGAAACAAAAAATTTCACGCAAATGGATAAAAATCGCCAATCATCCAATTTTAGAATGGAATGAAGCAGCACAAAACTCAGTTTATACTTAAAACTTCTCTGCGTGAACAATATTACTTATAAAACTTCTACTATTATTGAGTAATTTGCTTTGACATTTGTCATTAGAAATATAAATTTCCAAGTATGAAATGAACGAATTAACTAATTCTACTCGTTGCAACATATAACTGTTCATCAAAAACACTGGACGTCGCAAAAAAAGTACAATTTTGAAAAAAGGTCGTCTTTGAGATTTGATTATGGCTAAGGGCGGTGCATAACTGATGTCACACCTTTCAACAGTTTCGACCCTCTCCCCCTTTTGTCACAAATTTTGCACTTCACCATACTCCCTCTTCCCTTAGTCACATGTCACGCTGATTTCCATAAACGTTCCTATTAAAAAAAAAAAAAAGCTTGTTGTCACAATCCCCCCATTGTATGCCCCTCTTGTCATGTCTTTCCTCTCCCTTGTCACAAACTGTTACTATTTCGTGAACTCCACCTTAAAGCGGGACTTCATTCGTGGACAGCCCCTATTTTGTGGCAACCGTATGCAAATATACATTTCCCTACTCTTTGTTTTCGTATGCAAAGTAAAAACATTTCTCGAGCTGCAATTGGTGCCAAAAATTTGACGCCAATAGATGAAGAGCGCCTGCCAATTTAACAATTATCGAAATCATCCCGAATGAAATGATCCTGCCAAACTCAGATTATACGTAAAACTTCTGCATGAACAATGCTTCTTTTAATAAGTTTAATATTATTGAGTAAGTTGCCTTGACCTCTGCCGTTAAAATTATTAAGTTCCAAACATTCAAATAAACGAATCCTACTTGCTACATTAAAAATTGTCCATTCAAAAACACTGGGTGTTGCAATAAAAGTGCTATTTTTAAAAAACATTTGTGTTTGTGATTTGTTTACGGTGTTAGGGGAAAAGTGACAAATGCACTTTTCAAAATTTTTGATGCCTGTACCCTTTGTCGCAAAGTTTCACACTTCACCATAAACCCTCTTCCCTTTGCCAAATGTCATACTGTTTTTCATAGACGTTCTTATAAAAATAAAAGCTTGATGTCTCATTCTCCCCATTGTATGTTCCTCTTGTCATTTATTTCCACCGCCTTGTCACGAACGGTTAAAATTTAATGAACCCCACCTTAAAGAGGGACTTGATTCGTAGTCAGTTCCTTGCAAATAGACATTTCTGTACTCTTTTTTTAAGAATGCAAAAGAAAAATATTTCTCGCCCTGGCATTGGTGCTAAAATGGATAAAGTTCGCCAATTTCACAATGGAGTAGTTTCCAACATTTTAAAAGTATTTTATTTCTGAAAGAGCATACTTAAAAACATAGGATCTAACCATTTTTTAAATAATTTGTTTAAGTTTAATATTTTAAAAAAAATACTTAAATCATGCGTTTTCATTATTTACGCTTCTGCCGATGACATCACAAATGATGAAATGCCGTTCAGTGTTGCCATTCACAGAGCAAAATATTTAATTCGCATCTTTACTCACGTGTATTGGCAACGATATGGTTGATAGCAAGCGTAGAGCACAATTTTAATTCGCTTTTTGATTATCATAACGTGGAAACACGATAAAAAAATGCGCCAAAGAGCATCATTTGTGACGTCATCAAGATCACGCCTTGTTTGAAAGATCGGACATTTTAAAAAACTAATTAAAAAATAAATGTTGGGAAAATAAAAGTATTGGAACTACTTTGATATACCCCCCCCCCCCCCCCCCCAAATCGGAAATTTGGCGACTTTTTTTGTTTTTGTTGACACAAAACTTTGTTGCCACAAAAATTGTTGCCACAAAACTTTAAAAAAAACTCAAAAAATGGTACAAAATACATGAAAATACTAAATTTGGCAACAGCAAAAACCTAAAAGCTGAAAAAACCTAAATTGGCAACACCAAAATAAGGAACAGCAACCCTAAAAAGCCCGTAGGGAATGCCAGATTTGGCGCGTAATTTTTGGGGGTGTATATCAAAGTTATACCAAAGTATTTTCTGATTCCATGTTATTATTATTATTATTATTATTATTTTTTTTTTTTTTTTTGCTTATTCTATCAACTTCAGTGACAAAAAGTACTATTTTTGACTGCAGAAACAACCCCATTATAGAAGTCGTTCTGAATGAAATGATGCTGCAAAACTCCCTTAATACGTAAAACTTCTGTACAAACAATATTCTTTGTAAAAGTAGGCATGATCTTGCAGTTAAGTTAAAATTTTCAACAGTCAAATGGACGAACTCTACTCACGGCAACATATAATGGAGTCGTTTCTCAAATTTTAAAAGTATTTTTTTTTCTTAAAGAGCATGCTTAAAAACACAGGATCTAACCATTTTTTTTTAATAATTTGTTTAAGTTTAGTATCTTTTAAAAATTACTTAAATAGTGTGCTTTCATTGTTTACGCTTCTGACGATGACATTCAATGCTGCCATTCACAGAGCAAAATATTTCATTCGTATCTTTACTCATATGTATTGGCAACGATACGGCTGATAGCAAGCGTAAAGCGCAATTTTAATTCTCTTCTTGATTATCATAACGTGGAAACGTGGTAGAAAGATGCGCAAAGAGCAGATTTGTGACGTCATCAAGATCACGCCATGTTTGAAAAATCTGATATTTTAAAAAATTAATTAAAAAATAACTGTTGGGAAAAATGAAAGTATTTTCTGGGTCCTTGTTATTATTATTATTATTTTCTTTTGAGCAATCACAATTGCTTATTGCTTTCATTTGACTGTTTTGATGTGCTATCATTTTATTTTCCCGCCAGCACTCTCTGCAGCATCACCGTCGATCGGCTCCTCACGATGCTGCTCCTCTAGCGAAAACCGTCTCCAGGTTGCGTCAATGTCCTACACTTACACGCATAGATATTGGCACGTACAAACAAACACAAACACACGCATAAATACACGCACGTACAAACAAACACATACACACACATACACACGCATACATACAGACACCTACATATACACACGCACCTACACACAACTACCCACACACTCATGCCTGCACACAGACACAAACACATATGCCTACACACACATACACTCCCCCCTACCACAAACACCCATACACACAACTACCCACGCATTCATATCTGCACACAGACACAAACACATAAGCCTACATACACACACACTCGTGATTGCGAAAAACATGGTTTGAATTCCAGATGTCAAAATTCAAATTAATTTTTAAATTTTTTTTTGCTCATTCTATCAATTTCAGTGACAAAAAGTACTACTTTTGACTGAAGGAAACAACCCCATTGTCCACGCGAAAGCACTGGATGTCGTAATAATACGCCAATTTTATCAAAAATTTCACCTTGAGATCTGTTTGTGGTGATAGCAAATGCAGGTATTATTGGGAGCTGGAACTGAAAGTCGTCCCTCACTGCGTAAAATAATTTATTTAAATATTAAAATCGCGAAAACATAATCAAAGTGAAAATATTTTAAATGCCCGTAGTTACCCAAAAAGCCTCAATAATAAAAACAAATGCAAGTATTTCATTTCTTTATGCTCACGAGAGAATTGGACACACCACAATATTTTCCAGCAATTTCCTCGCGCTGACTATGTCGCGTGAAAAAGCAAATAAAAATGAATTTTCACTAACTTTTAATTGCTTCTAGCGCGTTTTCTAGCCATTTTAGAGGATTGGCATTTTCGAACGGAAAACCGGGTAGAACGTGTTTCATAGTATTTTGCACGAGCTTTCCAACCATACCAAGCTTGAAGCGCTAAAATGCATTTTTCAATGAATTTCAACAAGGGAAAAGAGATAAAATTCAAACTTTTGAGTTTCACTAACTAAAAAACGCTTATAACTATTTTTCTAGTGGATTTAGGTTATTGGACCTTGGGCGCCCTGACAATTTCTTCGTTAGGAGTATTTTTCAAAGACCCTTCCAACCATATCAAATTAGAAAAAAATGGACCATCCGTTCGCGTAGAAAGAGCAAGTTAGGACGAAAATGCGTTTTTTATTAATATCTCCTTTAATTAGCGTTCGATTTCAAAAAAATTTATTGATGACACTAAAACTGGGCAATAACTACCGAACAAAAAAAGAATGAAGGAAATCGATTCACTAACAGAGGAGAAATCGGTACCGAAAGGAAACGGCTTACCTATCTTACTACTATTATATATGCGAAAGTTTGTCTGTATGGATGTATGGATGTTTGTTACTCTTTCACGCAAAAACTACTGAGCGGATTTTGATGAAACTTTACAATAATATAGCTTATGCATCAGAATAACACATAGGGTAGTTTTCGTCCCGTTATGGGGTGCAAAACCCCCCTTAGGGGAGCAATATAACAATTTTCGTATAAATTCTCTAATATAGGGATGAAAAAATACTTGCACATATTTACATTATATGTCCATCGAAAGCTCTGATTTTTCTGCTGAAGATGGCACTTATTCGAAATTTCTAAGTAGAATAAAAAACGAGTTATGAGCTTTTTAGTTCCATGTTCGAAGGCTTTCCTAAACTCAATACAGTATTTAGTGTATCATCTCAACTCCCTGTCGATAGCGACTATTGTTGTATTGTTGACTATCTTTGCTTTTCGTGACTGTTCAAGGCTTTTCTCAAGTCAAATCTTGAAGTAAGATTTTTGCACAAGATTGGCAAATAATACATGATTTGGCTGATCATTTTCCATTTAAACGGAACTTTAATGTAATTAATGGTTTTTATTATTATTTATGCTGACTGAACACTTACTCATTATCCAATCAACCAGCAGATCGCCAAAATTTTTGCAGAAATATTTCCGTAGCTGATGCATTTGGCAGTTTTTTTCAATGTCGCTGTTTTTGAAGCCGAAGACTACGTCATAATGTTTCTCAGTTTTCACCATGTAAACAAAATATCGCCAATCAAAGAATATTTAAAAAACTTTTTTTACTGTGTTAAATAATCCAGCAACTAAATTAGGCAAATCGATAAACAGTACAAAAACTTCCATTAATTTTTCCTTTTTGCACAATTTCGAACAATCGCCAAATTTTACTACTTATTTTGGAAACATTTCGAATGAAACTCTTCAGCGCCATTTTATGGTGACCAAAAGTATCTCAGCACCTGGCGATAATATCTTTGTAACGAAAATTAATATATCGTTTTTACAAAGTAAGGAAAGAAGGAGGGAGCATCATCGAGGTATCCCAAAACGATTCCCGCAAATTCGGTAAAATCACACCAAGAGCCCACAATGATTGAAATTTCCCAAAATAACTACAGCAAGTATAAGGGGATAACGAGCAACGTCAATAGCAATACAGAGAAGGTTTTAGACTCCATGTTAAAAAAAAAAAGTATCAACAGATTAATCTTTTTAAACATGAGAAGAATAATTTCATGTTTTGGAAATTTGTATATGCTTAAATATAGTGCTTTCGTTTCTAAATCAATACTATTTTGCTCTTTATACTTATTACTATTTTAGTTTTATGAATAAGGAAGAAACTAGATTTTAAATCACGTCAAAAAGGTGTGTTTTAAATTCTTTCACTTAAAATAGAAAAAAAAAGCAAGTAACGATTTTTTCTCATAATTATTACTGACCCAGGCAACGCCGGGTATTTTTGCTAGTTAATATATAAAGATTATAAAGAGAGAGGACGAATTTTTGTGTGTTTATATGTTCGAGGTAATCTCCGGAACTATTGCAACTATTTGAAAAATTCTTTCACTGTATGAAAGGTGCCTTCTTACTGAGTAACATAGGCTATAATTCGAAAAAAATCCGATAAATAGTTCTTTTTTTATTCCAATTTAGGCCCAAATTTCACGTAAATTGCCTATTATTGGCTATTAAAGGGGTGAAAAATTACTTGCACATATTAATATTTTATATCGTTGAAAAGGGTAGAATTTTCCGCGTTCTAAGCAATTTGTTTCAATGCTCTAACTTCATTAAGACGGGAGCAATTTGCGTTTTTATCTCGAACTTTTTTAGGCTTAGCTGAAATTTTGGTAATACTTTCTTCAGCAAATCTTAATATATAAAAATCAATGTCCTGAGATAACATCTATATATATAAAAATGGAGTTTCGTAAATTTGTTCCCTAAGATCTCAGAAACTACCCGGCAGATTTGGCTGAAACTTTCACCGTTTGTTCAGTTTGGTACTGGGAAGGTTTATAGACCAGTTCGAAAAAAATCCGATTGATAGTTCCCTTTTTATTCCAATTTTAGTCCCAATTTTCGCATAAATGTCCCAATATGGGGGTGGAAGAAAACGTGCACATATTAACATTATATGTCCATCGAAAGCGCAAATTTTTCTGCTGAAGATAGCATCTGTTCGAAGTTTCTAAGTTGTATAAAAAACGAGTTATGAGCTTTTTTGTTCCCTGTTCGAAGGCTTTCATCAAACCAAGTCATTATTTAGTGTGTCATCTCAACTCCCAAGAATTGTTGTATTGTTGAATATTTTTGCGTTTCGTCTGACTTTTTGAGGCTTTTCTCAAGTCAAATCTTAAAGTAACGTTTTTCCACAAGTTGGCTGAAAATAAATGGATTTGGCTGATCATTTTACTTTTAAACGGAACTTATGTAATTAATGGTTTATTATTATTATTTATGTTGATTGGACACTTGCTCACTATATCCAACCAACCAGCAGAAATATCGCCAGAATGTTTTCAGAAAGATTTCAGTAGCTGATGCATTTGGCAGTTTTTTCCACTGTCGCTGTTTTTGAGCCCAAAGACTACGTAATAATGTTTCTCAGCGTTCACCATATAAACAAAATATCGCCAATCAAAGATACTTAAAAAAAAAACTGTGTAAAAATAATTCAACAACTAAATTAGACAAATCCATAAACCGCACAAAAACTTCCATTAATTTTTCTTTTTGCACGATTTCAAACATTCGCCAAATTTTACTACTTATTTTGGAAACATTTCAGATGAAACCGTTTAGCGCCATTTTATTTTGACCAAAAGTATCTCAGCATCTGGCAATAATATTTCCATAATAAAAATTAGTAAGGAGGGGGAGTATTATCGAAAGTGTCCCAAAATGATTCTTGCAAATTTGGTAAGATTTTAAGCCGCACCAAGTGCCCACAAAAATTGAAGTTTCCCAAAATAACTAAAGCAAGTGCAAGGGAAACACGGGCGGCTATATTTTTTAAAACAGTTCGTACATCAATAGCAATACAGAGAAGGTTTTAGATTTAAAAAAAAAAAGTACTAACAGATAAATCTTTTTAAACATGTAAAGTTTAATTTCATATTTCGGAAATTCTTCAAATTTATATATGCTTAAATGTCGTGCTTTCGTTTCTAATTGAATACTATTTTGTTCTTTATACTTATTGCTATTTTAGTTTAATGAGTAAGGAAGAAGCTCGAATTTTAATCACGTCAAAAAGGTTTGTTTTAAATTCTTTCGCTTAAAACAGAAAACAAGGGCAAGTAACGATTGTTTCTCATAATTATTACTGACCCAGGCAACGCCGGGTATTTTTGCTAGTATATATATATATATCAACGTGCAACCGAAACCGCTGAAGCTTTAGACTTGAAATTTGGCAGGCATGTCCGCATGATTACGAAAGTAACCACTAAGAAAGGATTTTTCGAAATCTCAATTAGTTCGGGAGAAATTAATTAAAACCCCTTAATTTCTGCGAAATTAAAAACCTGTCATTGAAATTTAAATCCCTTATTTTCGAAGGCTTTCCTCCATTCAAATCATTATTCAGTACTTCATCTCAACTTTTGGTCGATAGCGAACTATAAATTTGATATCGTTTTTGTTTCTCACGTGATTCTTCGAGGCTTTTCTCAAGTCAAATCATAATGTTTCTATCTTTTGCTTTTATTTTTTCAAAACTAGAAACGAAGTTTTTAAGAACATCATCACAGGCGGACTATCCTTTTGAATTTAGAAGAGTGCAGTTTCCTGTTAAAGTTTGCTTTGCAATAACCATTTATAAGTCACAAGGACAGACTTTAAAAGTAGCAGGGATCTATTTAAGAGAAGACTTTTTTTCACACGACCAATGTTATGTAGCTTGCTCCAAAGCCAGTTCATCAAGCAGTTTAATAATTTTAGCACCAGAAAAAAAAACTAAAAATGTTGGATACAAAGAAGTTTTAGCTTAAACATAGGTATAACAATAAAATGTGGATGACCTCTGTTTGCAAAGATTATCAATACTTTAAAAGGATCATTAATAACAGTTAAAGGTCGGTTAAGGACAAGGGCATATATGTATAAGGAGTCCAGGGTCCCCGGGATCCTCCCCAAATTAGAAAAAGTTATAGGTAATAAGTAATTATTATAGGGGATTTTCGAAACTAGGCGCACCAAGCACTGTTAACCCCTGCTAATTCCATTACCCGAGCAATGCCGGGTACGGGAATGCTAGTCTATCAATAAAAAGTGAAGTAATTGTCCCACAGTTTTCCTTTTGGGACACCGTTGGAAAAAGCGATATTTTTTACTCCAGAAATATTTCAACCTTTGGTCGCAAAAATAACCTTCTATCACCAAAGGAAACAAAGTTACAAGCCGTTAAAAATAAAGTTCGAATAAATCTAATCTCCATTAAAATTACTGATGTTTTGTTTCGCATTGCCATGGTTACGTCTTTTAGCGTCCTCTTGGCGCCACGGAATTATAAGCAATGGGGAAATTTTTTCGCCAATTCTGCATATTTTACGATCTACGTTATGATAATTCCCCCAGACAATGTAGAAATTGCGGGAAGAGTTTGAAAACTAGGAGTCTTAGAAAATTTCCCAATTGTCGCCAAATTTGTGGATGCCAAAGACCAAGGGCTAATGTACTTCGGCCATGGCCTTGCTGATAGTGACAAAAGCAAACAATTATAGCCCATAATTGACGATAGCGCCCAACCCCCAGTTTTCGAAAAGTCTTCGAAATTACTAATGAAAAGAAACCAGTGCATCGCAGAAGCAAGGGGGATGGAAGTTGTATTTGTACGCGCTTTTACATTTAATTCTAAAGAAGAACATTACTCATTAAGCTTTCAAATCTTAATGATATCTAAACAAAATATCAATATAAAAAGTAGCCAAGTTCGATCGAAATGAGGTTCTGGATAGACGGTTTATTCAGTGGACTTCCTTAAAATTTTTAGCACGGGCATCGCTGTGCGGGTACTGCTAGTGTCTAATAAAAAGAAATGTATTGGAATCGTGAAAATTTAAATTGGGTCGGATTTACACGTTTTGAGGTGTGCTGAATCCATTTTGACCGTTTTTGGGAAGATGTCAGTGTCAGTCTGTCTGCATGTGCATGACCGGTCTTTTGAGGCACTCTGTGTAATGAGTGATTGCAATACCTACCGAATGCCGGTATTTTGAGCAACTTTGCAGTTTCGTAATACTGGTATTTGCTGAAGTAAAATACCGGTATTTTCGGTATTACCTGAAAATGATAAATAGTTTCAATTAAAGAATTTTCAATTGAACTTTTTATATACACTGCTCAAAAAAATTAGGGGAGCACACGGTTTTAACAAAATTAAGAAAAATATTATTGCGGAAACTAATTTCCAATAAAGTCTCAATGTTTTCAGAAAACATGAGAATAAAGCGTAAACTTTGGAAACAAATCAACTTTTCTGTCGTCGAAAAGCAGAAAAACGATGCAAGCGCAGAAATCGCGATTTGACAGAAGCCCATTTTTTCGCTATTTGGGAGCCGTAAAATTCAACCATTCATTTTTTTTTTCGATTCAAAAATGCTACAACACTTTATCGGGGGACTGGAATCGGGACAAACAGAAAAAACTGTAGCAGACGATGCTGGAAATGCATAATTTCATGTTCGTTTCACTGTTCTAGAGGAGTAAAGTTCCCTGTCAAATTATTTCTGCTTCTTTTTTGCTGTATTGCATCTTAATACACATGTAAACTCCATTTTATGCCTTTGCAAGGCTATTTCACAACGGCTTCTTCACTTTTGTGTGATTGCTCCGTGCTCCCCTAATTGTTTTGAGCAGTGTATATCTACTTTAGCGGAAAAATTGAAAAATGTTACTGTCACTACTAGATGATGAGATGAATTGTATTTTCGTGCGCTTTTGTGCACAATGTTTTTATTTATTTATTTATTATTATTGAGCAATCACGATTGCTTATTGCTTTCATTTGACTGTCCTTGACGTTACGGTTCCTTTTTCAGCTTGGAACAGGGCTGCAGCAACACCGTCCACTGGCGGCGGCGCGGCTGGTCCTGAGCACTGTCCACCGGAATCCACTTTTGCTGGGCGGTGGCGTCCATGTCCTACACACGCATGGTCATATACACTCCCCTACGTGCGCACGCCTTTACACACATACACACACTTAAGCCTACACACACAACTATACACACGTAACCACCCAGGAGGAGGGACATGCTTGGGGGGGGGGGGAGCCGTTTCTAGAAACAATAACTCTAATCAGTAGGGTCTTGTTGCAAATCGTGATTGCGAAAAACATAATTTGAATTCAAAGTTTCGGAATTCAAATTAGAATTAATTGGGGGAAATAGGTCACAGATTATTATTATTATTATTTTCTATTTCCCTGATCACTCACTTTCCCTTTTATGAAAGTTGATTTCGAATGTAATTTTGAATACATTTGTCCTGTGAAAAATTTATTCCAACCATCAACTGCAGTAATGCTTAATGATTTTTTATTTTAAATATTTGTTTCAACTGTACTAAATTTTGAAAAAAACTTTTTCTTGTTAGCATAACAAATGGTAACTTGTTATCACCGGTCTTGGTTTGTTGACCTGTCTTGCTATTTGGCTTTATACTTGAAAGATAATAGTATTTAGAAATTATATATTGCCTTGAAATTTAGCATAGAGCAAAAGCTTAATCAACTGAAACATAATTTCAGACAAACTGAAAGAATTAACCAACGTTTTGAAGCACGAAAATTGCAAATTATTGCAGACACGTGTTTTGGTGTTGCAAAGTGATTCGAATCCCAACAGTGTTAAACACTCAAAACATCAGTAATCCAAAGTCAGAAAGCACAAATATTGCAAGATATTGCAGACACGTGTTTTGGTGTTACAAGGAACACCTTTTTCAATGCAAAGAAATGTTACGAACGTTCCGGTCGAGGGTTCATTGTTATGCCTTCAGAGTAGACTGTCTGAATTTCATTTTACTTCTAAGGAAATTGAGGATTTAGTTTTCCTTACTCATACTTGTCTAAAGCAATGTTCCTTTGTTTTTAATGCTAAATTTTATACAATGTTGGATGGTTTGGCAATGGGAAACCCACTTAGCCCCATCCTTAGTGATATTTACATGCATTACTTTGAGCTCAAGTTGTTTCAGAAACTACAGTTTCAATTCTATGTTCGCTATGTTGATGACTGTTTTGTTCTTATGAATCGCGATCAACTAAGCATTGATGATGCTTTATCTATTTTAAATTCCATTGATCCTCATATTCAATTCTCTTGTGAAAAAGAACAGAATAATTGCCTTCCATTTCTGGATGTTCTCGTTTCTCGAACTGAGTCCGGTTTTGAAACTACAGTTTATCGCAAACCTTTTGCTGTTTCATTACCCCCACATAGATTATCGTCTCACCCTCCTAATCAAAAATATTCAGCTTTCAACACATTTGTTTATCGTGCAATGAATATTTGTTCTTCGCCTGAGCTTCTTAATGCGGAACTCAACTATTTAAGAGCTGTGGCTGTTGATAGAGACTATCCGCCCACCTTAGTTGATTCCATTTATAAAAAACTTTGCAAAAAATCTCAAAATATTGCTCTTAATAGAACTTTTAACACTAAGAATTTAGTTGTTCTGCCTTTCTTCCCTGGTATTAGTTTTCAGGTTGCTAAGATTCTGAAGCGATTCCAATTCCAAGTGGTATTTTCTCCTATTAATAAACTTTCTTTCTCTTCTCTTAAAGATCCTATTCATCCTCTTAATTGTTGTGGGATCTATAAAATTGTTTGCAATTGCGGACTCGGATACATCGGACAGACCCGCCGTTCTTTGAAATTTCGGTTAAAAGAACATCAAAACTATGTGAGGAAACAACAGCTGAATAAATCCAGTATTGCCCAACACTGTTGGGAATCAAATCATTCTTTTGATTTTAACTCTTATCAAATTATCCAAAAATGCCCCAATTCGTTGGATCTTGATTTTTGGGAATCTTTCCACATCCTGAGGAACCGTTCTAATTTAGTCAATGATCTTACTGCAATTCCCTATTTTTCTTCTGTGTGGACTCCTTTGTTAAAATTGGTTTAGTTTTTATATTATTTTTTATGTAAACGTCGTACATTTCTTACTTTTATTTTTTTCATTTTTTGCTTTCTTATTTCGTTTGGTGATTAACTAATTCCAATATGTTTATCCTTCACTTTGTTCTTAAATGCATTTCTCCATTTGATACATTGCTTTCATACATAGTTTTTCCCGCTGGTAAATTTATTGCTAATTTATTCAGAGTGGTTTCATTTTTGGACTTTTTGCATTGTTTATGGGTTTTCTTGGAAAATTTATTACTTAACGGTTTTTTTCCTGATGGAATTATATAATAAATTTTGCCTCCATGGTGTCATTTTATCTTTTTTGTTTTGTTTAATTTCTAGTTTTTGATATTTATACTATCTCCTGTTCCACCGTGTTGCTTTTCTCGGATGACTTTTCATCCAGAAGCTCACATTTCTTTGCATTGAAAAAGGTGTTCCTTGTAACACCGAAACACGTGTCTGCAATATCTTGCAATATTTGTGCTTTCTGACGTTGGATTACTGATTTTTTGAATTTTCAGCACAAAGGTATTTATTCGTTATTTAGTGTTAAACACTGTTGGGATTTGAATCACTTTTGATTTTAACCCTTATCAAATTATCCAAAAATGCCCCAACTCGTTGGATCTTGATTTTTGGGAATCTTTCTACATCCTGAGGAACCGGTTTAATTTAATTGAGAATCTTACTGCATTTCTGTATTTTTCTTCTGCGTGGATTCCATTTTTAAAATTAGTTTAGTTTTTTTATTACTTTTTATTCACAGGTCTGTTCCTTTCTTCCTTTTATTATTATTATTTTTTTTCATTTTTTGCTTTTCTTATTACGTTTAGTGATCAACTGATTAAAAATTTGTTTATCCTTCACTTGTTTTTTTTTCTGCATTTCTCCATTTCTTACATTGCTTCCATACATAATTTTTCCCGGCTGGTACATTTATTGCTAATTTTTTCTCAGTGGTTTTTTTGGACAATTTGGATTGTTTATGGGATTTCTTGGAAATTTATTACTTAACGGTTTTTTCCTAATTCTGATAGAATTATATAATACATTTCGACTCCAGATGTTTTAATTTTCGCTCTTTAATCTGCTTTTGAGGGTAGCAAAACTGAAGGTAGTGATTATACGTAAGAGTAAGAGTCAAAAATTCAAATGAAAGATATGGAAGAAAGTTTCGTGACAGCCAAAATACATACTAGTTTTTCTCAATAAATGAAAATTTATGCATGCAGTCGATGGTAGTGTACCAGTTTGTATCATTCAGATAAGGACTTTTCACTGCAAACCCTCTAAAAATATCAACTACAGTTCTATGAAGGGTTAAAGACATTTTGAAGGGAGGTAGCATAAAAGGGACAACACCAATAGCAAAAACGGACTTCACTTGCTAACCAATTCTCTTCTCCCCCCCCCCCCCCCATCCAAGCTCCTTTTTAAAAAGAGGAGCTTCTTCAGATCTTCATTCATTTTGGCAAAGAATCACGAGTAAAAGTTCAAACAAGCATATTCTATGGTATTTAAGTATGCGGCACCGAAACATCATAGCTAATAACATACTCAATCATCCTCAAATGATCAAGCACTCTACCTTTTGAAAGGCACACCAGTGGTCATTTTTTATCCTTGTAGCACCCACTTTTAACGTAACTTAAAGGTCCTCCTTTAAGTAGTAGTTTTTCACAGCGAGTATCGCTTAAGAGACTTAAAATTTTCACGTCAAGCTTCTCAAATTACCTTTTAATAATGCCATCTGAAACAACATTAAATTAACTGAGCATATTAAACAAGCACCTTCTTGAACAAAGGAGTATAATGCTATGATAAAAAGCCTTTTCATTCCCCATTCTAGGACTGAACTAAAACAAAAATTGCGACAACAAAAGCAGAAAAAAC
The DNA here is from genome assembly GCF_026930045.1 of Uloborus diversus. Lineage (NCBI taxonomy): Eukaryota > Metazoa > Arthropoda > Arachnida > Araneae > Uloboridae > Uloborus > Uloborus diversus. Next base: position 123,878,621 of record NC_072731.1, on the reverse strand, counting down.
TGAATATGCAGTATTCTAGTGCCATTGATTTACATTCTTAAATCAGAAGTGGTACCAAAATAACTAGTCAGAACTGCAATGGAACTTTTTTTGGTTGAACCAAAACAATACGTGAAAATAAATAAATAAATAAAATCCATAAGATCTAGTGGACCATATTCTTGGAGAGGAGGGATCTGAAAATCTTATGGGTTATGAAAGCTCTGTAATGAGTTAACTCATGACAGAATTCTGAAAAATGCCAAGAACTATTCATGTCATGAAGATGCTGTAAAAATTCTCCCCCCCCCCCCTTTGTTTCTTTTTAAATATTTCTTCCCTTTTGATAACAGATCTAAACAAAAAGAAAAAAAAAGCTCTTCTTTTAGAATTTATTTCATTTGTTTTTTATTTTAATGGCTAACATGAATTAAGGAAGTTTAATTTTTTTTATGCATTATCTTACATTAATATTCATTTCATGCTTGATTTTAACAGAAAGAAGATTACTAAAGAGTGACCACAAAGAGTTGACCCTCGGCTCCGCCTTTCTTCAGAATTGTTTATTTTCATGAAGGGGGATTCGAGTGGATAGTTGAAATGGAATTTGCAAGTGCGTCACTGGTTCTAGAGTTTGAATATGTCACCTTGGAGTTTAAAAAATTAGCCAAAGAGGTAAAACATTTTAATTTTGTGCGGTCAAGGCAGATGTCTCACTGGACAAGCCGCATTCTACGTCAGTGGGTGGGTCTTGGTTTCACTTCGTTCAGCAGCTATTGGTCAGAGATAACAATGTCTTCTATAATTAATTTCAATTGAAAATTAGCAAGAGTAGGGTTGCAATAAAGAATGCAAAGCTCACGATTTTTACTTTTTCGCCAATTCAATGCAGTTACTGCTGCAACTTTAATTTTCAGGTCGAAATAATCACATAACGAAAATATACTAGGAGTACTTTTTTTTTCATATCGCCAAAATGTTGCTCTTCTCCAAAATATGGAATGCGTCCTTTCTTCCTTCTCTACCTATTTTAAGGAATGGAATCGTTTTCTCAAATGATTGACAAGGCTCATTGTTTATGGTTGGACTATAAGAGATTACTACCTTACTAAAGAAGATTAATATTCATGAATAATAACAAATTAAATGTAGATATAAATATTATCAGTAATAAATTATACACAAGGAAATAAAACTATTAAAAACAGGTATAATCTTTATTTGATACATAACAAAAGTCCATAAAGAGTAAAACATTAGCAAAAAATATTCATTATAAATAATAACAAAGGTGTATCAGGTGCTAACTTGAATTGGATCTTAGTTCCTCTGGAGCAGAATGAAATATTATCTGTTGATCAGCATCTCTTACTAACTTGCGCAATTTCTCCAAAAAAGGATTAATATTCACTGCAAGGAATTCTTTGACTGTGCTTGGATAGAAGATCTTTCCTAGTTCACCTTCTAATTGCACATTTATGGCTTCTAAATTCATTAATAATCTGGAAAAGAGATAAGAACAATATTTTTATACTTTTTAGTTTACCTTAAAAACATGGTACACTAATGTCCAAAAAAAAAAAGTCGAAGTCCAATTTTGGAAGAAGGTCATTCGATGAGTCTTACGGATATTTGCATAAATCTTTGCTCGATGCAAGTTTAAAAATGCGGGTGTTGCATTAGAAGACTGTTTAGTTTGAAGTAAGCATGGTATTACATTCTGAACTGCAAGTAGCTACATTCTTAGTTTTAATATGACAATAGGTTCTTGAGAAATTAAATTTTATTATGACTCACAAATTAAAACATTTTTCAAAATTAAAAATGATACATGAAAAAAGATGTTATAACCTACAATTTATAAAGGAAACAGTGCAAAAATGTCATTTTTGAATTTGTTAAGTTTTTTGTACATTAAAGAAATCATAGCATATGTTTTTGAGTCCAACGTGAATGGTCCAATTCCTTTAATATTTAGTGGACCAGCAAATATAAATGGCTTATTAATTTCTGAGATATCATCTCTTCTTGGCCATTGGAAAGTTTGGTTTTCAGCCTTGTGAAGAAACTTAAAACATATATCCAGTTTCCCTGACAAAACTCTCCCAATATAATAACACTTTTCAAAATATACAGCATAATATTTCTCTAACTCGACATGATACTGAACTTTATTCAATTGTTGTTTGAGTCCATGTTAAGTCCATTCTTTCAAATCACCTAGTAAATTTAGTTGAGTTCCATGAATTTTACCATCATCTTTATCAACAGAACCATTTTCATTTTGACTCTTTATCTCAGAGTAAGTTTCAAGTTTCCCTCTTTCTTCATATTCTTCTAGTTCATCAATAATAAAGTCACTCAAAGATATATCACCATCACTGTCCTTGCTCAACTCTCTGTTAAGTTCTTCTTCCAAATCTCCGTCTACTTCGTCACTATCAGAATCTACTTGATACACTTTAAGCTTTTTTTTTTCTGTTTACATAGATTTAGAGCTTTAAGTTCACGTTCTTCCTTTTTAATTCGTCTTACAGCCTCTCTCTCTATTTTCTTTTGTAATCTTTCATTTTCTTTCGCTTTATTTTTCTCTAGCCTCTCCGATTCTTTTGCTTTCTTTTTCTCCAGTTTTTCTTTCTGTAATGCTTTCTTTTTTTTTCTCTTCCGCTATTCGTTGTTCTAAATAAGATTTACTTGTTAATGTTGTTGACAAATCTATTCGAAGACGTTTAGTAGCTGTTAATAAAGGCTGTTGGGTAACAGTTTGAAGTAATATATCTTCAAATGAGCATCTTGTTTCAATTTGGCTAAATCTTATGAATTTAATAAATAAAAGATAATACTTTATAATAACATACATTTGAAACTTACAAAACAAAGATCTAAGTGATGTTTAAAAACATGCTTCAAATCAACACTAATTGGTAGCCATATTGGAATCACTTTTGCCCCACACTTGTCATCACAATTGCACCCGTCCCATTTTTATTAAAGGGGCATAAGTGATTTCACTTAAAATAGCTGTTATAAGTGTTATAAAATTTATATTATTATAAATTTATAATGTAAAACTTCATTTAAAATAGCGCAGTACAAAAATTATATTTTTAGAACAAAAATTAAAAATTTAGTGAAAACCTTTGTAGATTATCAACAAACTTGAAATCTATGTTCAAAAGTAATGTAATAGGAAAACTCCATCCATTAAAAAGTTTAATGTAAATGCATCTCAAATACTTTTGAGTGTTATATAAGACATTTTAAGGTATAAGACTGAAATAATTTCATACAGTAAATAATAATATCACAGGAGTAATAAACCCTGGTCACATTTGTCCCAAATCACAATTGCCCCACCTTACCCTACTTTGTCAATGTCAATTTAACCATCTCTGTCATTGTCTGATCAAAGTTTGATAAATTTATTCAGTCGATAAAATTAGCTTAAAAATAAAATGCATGATAAATAACATTGTAACCATAAAAAAATGTAACTCTATTAACATTTCTAAATATAACATAAGTTTAATGCAAGCAGAATATTTTTAATGTGCTAGCATTAATAACATATTTCTCAGCAAATAAACAGGAAACATATATCCGATTACAAAGATATACCAGAGGTAAGGCAAGCAGAGATAAAAACATATATCTACTAAAAAGTTGCAACTCCATCTAACATTTTATTTACATTTTCCAGCATTTACATTGAAAGTTTGCTAATCTGCAATATGTATTGCATACATTAATTGCTATACTAATATTGATTTAAAAATTTGAAATAAATTTTAATAAAAGCATTTTGTTCAACAATGACCATGATCAACATGATCAGCAACGATTTTTAAATTGAAGGTTTACCTATATTTTAGCATGAAATTATTTAAAAGAAGTTATGTTTCACATTCTACCTTGAGACATAGAACAAAATTTTATCTGATGGAGAAAAATCAGGAGTCTCCATAGATATTTAATTCAAATTTGCGTGAGCATTTCTTCGTCCTCATATTAGAGGATTGAGGCAAAAGTGCTGATTAAAATTGGAATAAATTAATTAATAGTAGATTAGTTTGATTATAGAATATTGTATTGTCCTCAGGCCTGAGGTTGCATACCGAATTTCAAAAGAATTCAATGACAGAAAGTGGCTGAAAACCGAGTTGCAAGATTCCACCCAAACAGTTATACACCAAACCAAGTTAATAAAAACATTGTAAAAAGGTAAGCTTTGATTGCTGATGCCAGTTTTATTTTTTTTTCAAAGGTGATTTGAAATCAAATTACATTATTTTTATAATGTAAACCAAACTTTTTAAGGAACAACATACCCCCCCCCCCCCCCCTTCTGGAACTACACCTTTGGTAAAATGTAAATAAAGCCTTTAACAGATCTTGACAATGCTTTTGGAGTACGAAAATATCAAAATTCAATCAGCTTTGAAAAAGCTTTTTTTTTAAATCTCAATTTATTATATTTAAAAAGTTATCCTCTTCCATAAAAGTCTAGAAATGTGTTTTTTTTTTTTAATTTTTCACACATGCTTAGAAGACTTATAGGGCAGTAAGCTCTATTAATTGGCAACAATTAAAACACCGTATCGTGCTTCCAGTAGTTTCTCTTTGTCTTAAGGGGACCTAAAGACAAGGGGTTCACAGTGCAAACTCTAACAGACAAGGACAGATACAAGGAAAGGAGGGCGATGGGGGCGATTGCCCCTTCCTTGAGCCAAAATGTAGGATCTCTCCCTCAGCATATTTTCAATACTTAAGTTCCAAACCATAAGACGACCTTCAATAATGTTACGAATAAGAGGGATCTGAAGTCCAAAAAAAAAGCAATTATAGGACACCATTGAGGACGTTAAGGATGGGGTTCAGTACAGCTCCCTGGAACTTTTTAGAAATGAAGGTCCAAAAAAAAAAAACGAATTTAAGATAGTCTTCAAGAAAGGGTTAAGTATCAGAAATCAATCGCCCCTTCCTTGAAGGGATCCTTCTGGATCCGTCCTTGCTAACAGACTACATGGGTATATTATTTTCAAGCACAATAAGTGGGCAAACACATAAAAGTATTAACACAACATTAATGCTTAGTATACAATTTATCTTTAATATTTATATATAATTTTAAAAATACTTCCAAAATTATTACAATGAATAATATTTTATTTTTATTGAAAAAATATTTTTTGTAAAATTTTTTTAAAAACAGAAAAATCATGGCACAACAAATATTATTTGTGCAGTTTATTTAAATAATAATATGCAGATTTCAAAAAAATTGAAAGAAAATTTGAAATGAAGTTTATTGCAAGTTAATGAAGTCAAAGAAAAAAAAAATTACACATTATAAAAACTTAGCCCTATTTATAAATAATGTAATTAATTCACATGAGAGCTTACAGGATTATATACTGAAAAAAAAATAGTATTCTTACATTCTGGCTCTTGGCAGGAACTGATCGATATGCAAAGTGTTCACTCTGTTATGCATTATTTGAAAACTGCTAAACGCTCCTTCAATGCTAGAATAACAAATTGAGGTTAACAAGTTGAGAACTTTTTAGTGTCATTTAGTGCTGTGATTGGAAATGAACGGCATCCCTTGAAATTTAATGTATATTGGTTTTAATCCATCTTTAAAAATAAAATAAAAAGTTTTAAATCTGGTAAAAAATAACATAAACTGCCCTTTTTAGCCAACTAAAAATCTCTCAACCATGACACCTACCCTGCAAAAAGGTGCATCCCTCCAAAGATTTTTTTTCCAATTACAGCACTGGTGTAACTAGTTTAGAACCTTAATTAAACAAAATATAAGTTTTAAAAAAAAGCTTTTACAGTAAAATAAATTAAAAAGAATCAACTCGTTGATCAAACAACAAACTTGAATGTTGAAAAAAAAAGTATGGGGATGCTCTCTCTCTATTTACATTATTATAAAGATTCTACTTGAATGACCAGCTTGAGATAAGAAAATACAGACAACTGATATTAAGAGCCTCATTCAAATTTTTACATTAAATGATTAGTTTCTGCTTTTATATTCACATTGCTTTTCAGTTTGAAATAGAAAAATCTTTTTAGTTCTAACGATACACTAAGCTGCCAAAAGTTTTTTTTTTTTTTTACTTTTTAGTCAGTACTCCTACTGAAGTGCTTTTTAATAATTGATTTCAATTTTTAAAGTATAATTTTATGTGTTTATTTTTGATCATTTTTCTATAAAAACATGGTTTTTTAAAATTTCTTATTTGAAATGCAATCAAGTTAAAAGAATATCCTAGTGACATAAGATTAATCCGTTTTCCTCCTGCAACTGTCAAAGTAACTGCATCATTTCTCTTTTTCCAATGAAATCTCTAGGTTTGAACTTCAAAGCAATGGCCAATTTATTATGTTACAACTGCGAGCACCCCCCCCCCTGCCCCTCCCTTTGACCAAAGGGTTCCCGCCAGAAGGGATGCAAAAATGCATTTGATAAATGTTTTACGTAGTTAATGTTTTATGTAGACTAAGGGACCCCCAAACCTGTAAATCCAAAGTGACTTAAAACCAAAAGAAAAAAAATCATTTGTAGCACAAATAATTTCTTTAAATTGATTTCTTTTTGAAATATTTCTTTTTCAGCTATGGATTATTTATAAGATTTTCAATGCAGTTATGAATAGATAATATTCAGCTAAATAACACACTTAAATTTTGAGGATTAAAAAAAAAAGAGTAAATGTTAAAAAGATATGAAACTAAAGTTTGGAAAGAGTGGCCAAAATGTATCCAAATCAATCATCCTTGGAGCCAAAAGTTATGCTTTTTTAACTGAAACAATTGCAGTATATGAGGAGAAAATTAAAAACTCATAGCATATTTTAAAATCAACTACTATTTGTTTATTAACATGGAGTGCCTCTATAAGAAATGTTGCAATAAATATCCTATTATTTCAATCAGACAAATTAAGAAGGATTTAACATGCATTTTTGTATCAACAGTTTCTTTTTTTTTTTTTCGGCAAAAAAGAACTATGTGGTTCATGAAAAAAATTGAAAGGGGAAAAATTACGAATTTAAAAAGTAGAAAAGGGGAAAAAATATTAACACTAATAAACCAATTAAAAAACCTAGCACAAATAATCATTTAACATTAAGTTTGAAAAGTACAGTTTAATGCCGTACCTTGGATGATGCATGAGTATATGGTATTCAGTAATGCAGTTAGCTAATAATAAGCAACTGTTGTGGATACTGCCACCAGGAAATAGAGGTGGAGGCCCAACCGGTTGAGGTCTAAAAAAATAAGAGAAATCATTACAAGATTGAATAGAAATGCGAAGACATTGAGAGAGAGTAAAATATTTTTGTGCATAATTGTTCAGAACAATAAAACAAAATATTTTTTTTCTTCTCCTTCCTATGCCAGAAAACATTCTTCTTGCATGCACATCATAAGGTCCGTACATATGTCATGACATTTTTTAACTAATTTGTCATTTATAATTTGTTTTAAAGCAACAAAAACATTGAACTTAGTATTTTCAACTTTTAAGTTTTACATCAGTCATAAAATCTCTTATCTATTCAGATTCTAAAATTTTTAAAAACAGCATATCATGTACCCTTCAGGGGTTCCTGGCCCATGTTGACATTGAAGGGAATAAGGTGGGCAATTCCCTCGCCAATGAAGCCAGAAAACTCAAGCCTGTAACTTCATCTGCTACGGTTTTTGATGCCAACGCAGTCGTAAAACAAAAACTCTGCTCAAACTCAAAGAAAAAATTCTCACTGCCGGAATTTGAATTACAGTAGAGAAATTATGACAACAATAACAAGACCGAGGACAAAGCATTTTAAGGGGGCCAAGATCCTGCCTGGCGGCTCCATTACATACGGGGAATGCAGGCACTGCCCAGGTACACAACTGGGCCCCAAATACCTCTTTAGCTGTCCTTCCATTGATCATGCCCTCTTCAAAATAGACAGTGACTAACATAGACACTTTATCAGAGGCGGATAAAGACAGAATTCTCGGTGGGGGCCATTTGGAAAAAAACGATGCTTTAGAAAATTTCTGAATTTTACAAACATCAATAACATAAAGGCTGTATCCTTCCCAATAATTTTCCTCTTTTCTTAACAAAGGTGTGCATATATCGTCACCTCAAAGCGGTGTTCCTGTAATCAATACTGTGTTCTGAGGTGACTGTATAGGACTTCTGATTCAAGAGGAAGACGATATGAACCAACTGTAAGAATAATATTAACTCCGAGTAAAGAGGGGCCCCAGGGAAAATTTTCAAATTAGTAGTCTTAAAAACGCATTTCAGACATTGGTAATGTTAGGGGAAAAGAGGCTCGCTGGCGCTCCCGTCTATTTTTCGAAATATCAGCTCTAATAATGGAATTTTAGACGATCTTTGATGATGTTAGAGGGAGGAGAGATTTGAGGGCCAATCTAAGAAAAATTTTCTGATTTATAATCTTAGAAATGCGTTTTAACTGTCTTTCATAATATTAAGGGCTAGGGTGTGACCCCCCCCCCCACGCCCATTTTTCAAAATTGAAACCATAAAAGAGCAAACAGTATCTGCAATAATGTTGAGAATAGGGAGGTTGGGGGTTTCTCCGGTAGATTTTTTTGCCATAGTAGAGCCAAGAATTTTAATACGATCTTTTCCTGATATGTGGAGGAAAAATTTGAGCACCCACACCAAGAAATGTTTCTAATTTGCAGTCTTAGAGATGCATTCTAATTATGTTTGGTAATGGCAGGGGAGAAGAGGTTTGGAGTACTCCCCTCAAAATTGTAGCTTTAAAAAAGTTGTTTTAGACGATTTTTGGTAATGTTAAGAGGAGGAGAGATTAAAAGGCTCATCCCAGGAAATGTTACTAATTTATAGACTTAAAAACACATTCTAGACTATCTTTGGTAAGGTTAAGGATTGAAGACTTTAAATTGCAAATGTAGGCAATCCATGATTCATGAGTAACTTTTAGAGGACCAGCAATTTTTCGAAATTGAAGCTCCAGAAACGTAATTCTTGAAAACTTTCAATGATGTTAGGAAGGGAGGAGTTCTCCCTCGAAAACATTTTGAAACTCAAGCACTTAAAACCAAATTTAGGCCCATCTTGAACGATGTTGGTAAGAAAGAGTGGTGGGAGGACCTTCCCTGGAAACTTTTACAAGTTATTTTTTAAAACGTGGTTTGTAGACAATCTTTGGTAATATCAACAAGAAGAAAGGGAGTGGTTTGGAGGGTCCCATATTAAAAAGGGAATGAAGAAGACTTACATAGCATTGCATAAAGCCAAGTTAAAACTTAAATCTAACTTTGACTTAATGTGCAATCATCAAATGTATAACTTTTTATCGGACACTTACTAACACATATCCCTTTTCTTTCCCCCATGGGGAAAGTAAAAACATCTAACAAGACGAACCCATTATGCTAAATGAACCCAAATATTTGGTATACACTTGATATTTTTGAAATTTTCGTTGGGTGACCATGTCCTCCCTCTGGCATTGTTTCCATTCCTGCTAGACTTTACATTTATTACAATAAAGTTATTTTTTAAATTTAAGTTAGGAAAGAGGGTTTTAAAAATTAACTTGAAACTTCCTCAGTGTAGTTTTATGATTCCCAAGCATTGTTTTTACTTTCTTCTATATCTAATATATAGAAGAAAGTATTGGATTCGTGCAAATTTTTGAATTTCGAATTTTGACGGATTCAAACCTTTTGAGGTGTGCTGAGTCCATTTCGACTATTTTTGGAAAATGTCTGTCTGTCTGTCTGTGTGTATGTGTGTGTGTGTTTGTATATGTGTCACGTCTGTGTGTGACCAGTTTTTTGTGGCCGCTCTACAGCAAAAACTACCACATGAAATCGAACAAATTCGGTACACATATGTGCCCCTATGTGAACTTGTGCCCATTGGTTTTTGGCGCGAATTCCTCCAAGGGGGTGGAGCAATGGGACGTTTTTTGAGTTACGCGTGCTTGCTATTCCTCAGGAAGTAACTGGCGGAATCAAACAAAATTTGGTCCATATGTTGCCATCAACAGGAACAGGTGCTGATTCAATTTTGGTGTCAATAACTCAAACGGGGGTTGAGCTATAGAATGTTTTTGTCGTCAATTGTGACTGCTGTATCTCAAGAAATAATGAACGGTATGAAAGAAAAATTTATCGGCAAGTAGCCCTTAGTGGGTATAAGAGCTGATTTTATTTTGGTGTCAACAGCTAGAAAGGGAGTAGCGCAATCGCCTGTTCTTTTTTCCATTGTGAGTGCCCTATCTCAAGAAGTAATACTTCGTCCTGGTTGAAATTTGGAATATATGTTAATCCATATGTAAACAGGCTTTGGTTCAATTTTGATGCCAATCGCTCCAAGAGGTGTTGATTTTTATTTTTTTTTTTTTTTTGCGAATAAAAATAGCTTTATTAATGCAACAATAAGAAAGATAAATCGTAATAGATTGTCGTCTGCGTATTTCTCATGATTTTAATTGTATGGAAATGATTGGAAATATTATCTCAATGATTTAAAATTTTTAACTGTTGCCATCTTATGTTTTTTAACAAATAAAATATTTATAATTAATTCAAGCAAGGCTTTTAAAATAACTTTCAATTTTCGCTCTTTGCTTTGCTTTTGCAATAATTCAGACATTGGGATGGTCGTCTAGTTTTTGCATGTGTAATTTTGTTTTTGTTGGGAATATTGCATATTGTCAAGCATGGGGAGGGATCAGAAAAAAAAAAAGAAAAATATAGAAGAAAGTTTCGTGATGGCCACAACATACTAGTTATATTCTTGTTAGACTTCGAGGAATAATAAGGATTTTTTTCATATTTAAGCTCTAAAAAAAGTTAACTATTTTTGAAACTGTCTCAGGGTGGCCATGGCCACACTCTCATTGTTTTCCTTATTGTTTGACTTTGTATGTATTATAAGGGAAATGTTTTGCATTTTTGCTCAAAAAAAAGGAGATATTAACTATTCTTGAAATTTTCTCGGTGCCTGGATCCGCCAATGCACTTCATACTCAGATAGAGCCATTGCCAAGGCTGTGATTCACGCCTTCAGCAATATTTAATTTTTCTCTACCTCTTTTTTCTTCCTCACTTTGCCATACACAACAACAGCAACAGTATCAGATCTAGAACATGTATTGCTTTGGTTTAATGGACGGATAGCATCATGGTACGAAAAAAGTTCAACCAACTTTTGCACTACTGGCTCTATGTCTATCATGTAATGGCTAGTATTTACTTCGTTGTATACAAAATAAAAGAGATAATTTCAGAAACTTAATTGAAGATAAAATATGTATATATATGCTGATATGTATATACCAGTTGACTGTTTAACGACGCTCTATTTAATGACTTTCTCTATTTAACGACGGCTTTTCACAGTACGTGTGAAAAGCATTCCATTTAAGGATGCTTTCTACTTAAGGACGATTTTTTGTGGTCCCTTGAAATTCGTTAAACAGAGAGCCAATTGTATATAAAAAAATTGTGCCAATTTTAGTTAGTAAAAATGCTATTGAATAATTAATAAAATAACAAAAGAAGAAAATCACAAACTTCAGGCAATTTAAAGGTTTTTAAAAATTGTGGCTTTTATAAATGACCTAAATTACAATTGACTTCACTGCTTTAAATCACTGAATCCTGGTAGTACTTTAACAGTTTAATAATAGTCATCTGCTTTACTTCCTCAGTTTTTATGTAGTTTTGCTCAGTAAATATTTAAAGTATATAATAGTCGGCATTGCAGTGTTTTTCCTAAAATTTTCAATTGCAGTAAAATATTTAATGGTTACAATATCGGTTTATTACTGTTGATTTTGATTTAAAATAATAAAATTTTTTATCAGATGATAAAAGCATTTTTAATTTAAGGTAATTCCAGGAACAAATGCTTACTTTTTCTTTTGTTTACAGTATAAAAAGTTTTCGGTTTGGTGTTTAATTTATTATTAAATGAATGTAATCATATCAAATGTTACATTTACTTATAACCCAACTGTTCTAACCAATTTTTATTCAATTAACAAAACAAACGTTTTTGAAGTTCACAAATCTTTTAAGTTATACTACTTTTGGCCCATTGAAGGTAAAATTTTAACTTTCATTGGCAGGAAAATCACAGAAGTAATGGAATGGAAGTGACATCGTGAATGCATTTGACGACAGCTTAGAGATGTCTTGAAAAATTTGAAGCCGAAAATGATGTAACAAGTTCAGTGACACGCGTATATGAGAATATGCAATCATGATCTTGTTTTCTTATGCATTAAAAAAAAAAAAAAAACACAGTTGTTGTATAGAGGCTAATCAACTGGGAGTCGTATTGCTGAATTTTCAAATCTGTTGAAAATATATAGAGATCTTCAAAAAAAATTACTATACGTATTACAGAAATTAACAGTAAATGTACAGGTGAACCAAATGATCTTTTAATTTTTTACCATAGCAAAGTCGTGAGGGAACCGCTAGTGTAATAAATACAAATAATTCTTTAAAATTATATTTCTTACATTTCATATATTATTTTTATGAATGTCTAGTATGTTAGTTATTTTTTTTTTTTTTTTTGCTGCATTTAAGAACTTGAAAAGAATTTAAATGATTCTTCTGAACATTAATTAATGAGTATAAAATCTAACCTTGGAAATGTATCCATTTCTATTAAATTTTGAAAACCAAGCAATGTTGATGCAGTTTTATGAGCTTCATCATTAAAGTCTCCTGTAAATGTTTTACAAAAAATATCCTTTATTATAAGAAAAAGACAAAATATAAATATTTAAAAATTATTACTGAACAAAACATTACCATTTGTAATTGTTAATAAACAGACAGCTAAAGTAGGCAATGCTACTGGAAATAATTCACATAATACTGTGTAATGATCAAATCTGGAAAAATTGAAAATAGTTGAATATTAAAAAAAGAGAAAGATAAATAAAAGGATGTTTACACAAAAACTTAACTTTACACATGCTCTAAATATAATAGCACACGATTTTAAAAATTATATTGCATTCAAAGTATTCAAACATTTTTATAACTGACTGCAATTTGTGCAAAACATTGAATTAGGTTTTGGCAAATTAAAGATTTTGCAACCAAGGATTGTAACCAGGTGACTGTGGTAACCAACCAGGTAGTAACCAACTCTGTGGCACTAAAAGTTATGAATTTGACTATTTTTTTCAGATTTTTTATTCTGAGTATATCTGAATGTTGTACAAAAAGAACCCTTAATGAATAAAAGTTATGCCATAATGCGTGAAGCAAGTAACAAAAACTAATTCTTCATATATAATATGAAAGCACACAACCAAAATAACCTAAATTATGTTACAGACAAACACTTTAACCCTCAATGAATCAACCAGAGGGGATCCATACTGTTTTTTTTTCCTCTATTTTCAATAAAAATAAAAGAAAAATAAAAACTCAGTACATGATGTCATCCATAACAAGCTATAGATTTTTCATTGGAATAGAATCTTTTTATGTAATGTTCAAAAGTTTTTAAAATAGAAAAGTTCAGATATATTCTAATTATTAAAAATGTAAAAATTTTATTTATCATAACTTTTGCCTTTTTGTATTTTATTCACATAAAGATTTTTGCATTTTATTTATATATCCTATTGATGCTAATCCATGGACTATAATATTTTTGATCCATCCGTGGATTAAATTACTTTTTTAGTATAAAGAAAAAGAGCAATGTTAATTTCCTGATAAAAAACCTATGAAGCTTTTTTATATCCATAAAGATCATAAAGATCAAATAAGAGAAATAGTAATATAAAGGTATATTTATCTTATTTAACCCTCTAAAATACAGTAGAAGACTGTTATAATGTACACCTTGGGATAAGAGGTTATGTGTTATATAGATTTTGACATTGTATAGATCACTTCACAAAATTGGCAAATATTCAACCAGGGGCGGCAAATAGGGGGGTCAAGAGGGGGGGTTGCACCCCCAAATTTTATGAGCAGAATGATAGAAAATGGGTGAATTCAATTTATGTAAATCGAAAATCAATGTTCATTTTAAAAAATCTCGCTGGTTCTCAGTAACTATTTGATGAAACTCGACACCTTCCCAGACTAGAAAAAGTGTTTTTCGTTATTTGGATGATGACTTAAATTAATGAAGTATTTTCTGGCCTTTTCAGAACATAGAAAACTGATAGAGAACCATGGTTAATTTTAACTAAAGAAGACATTTCCTCATTTTGGCTAAATATTTCATACTTGTGTGCCCAGTGTAACGATGGTCTATCCAAATTGAGAGGCTCGTGCAAAGTGGTGTGGCTGTATGGTTTTCACAAGAACATTCCTTGATATTTTACAATCACTTTTACGCTCATTTTTTAAGTGTATATTTATTTGATGAGTGTTTATCGCTTTATTCTGCTAGAAACATGTTTCAGCTGCTCAATGCATTACAGTGAAACCTGTGTAAGTTGACCACTTGCGGTGCACTACTTTAGTGGTCAACTTAAATAAGTGGTTAACTTACAGAGGTTGAATTACATGATATAGATATAATTCTGTGCCTGAAAATAGCGGTCAACTTAGGCTGGTGGTCAACTTACAAAGGTGGTCAACTTTACAGGTTTTACTGTATATGCTTTCATAGAAACTTCTTAAAAATGCATGTGATTATTGAATTTAAAAAAAAACATATCAACAAATACCTTTTATGGGGCTTTAAAATTATGCGATCTCGGCATTACAGAAGATGGTCTTCAAGAGTTAAAACCATAAAATTATTTCTCTATATAACTTCAAAGCAGTGATTTGACGACTGTAAGAATTATTGCAAAACGATTCTTTCAATGGTGAAAAAGCTCATGCCCTTTACCATGTATGACTTCGTTTGAATTTTTTATTAAATTTGTATTGAGGAAAGTTTTTGAAAAATGCTTTACTCTTTCAAAACATCTTCAATCCGCTACCCTTAGTTTTCGGAATATTCAAACCACAGTTCAGTCTACAATTGATCTGTGCAGCATACTACAATAGTTCAATCTACAATTGAAACTGAAACTAGATTTTATATAGATGCATTATTTCAATTAATCGTGAACCCTTTCAAAAAAATTCTTCTTCTGATGGTCAATTTTAAAAAAGCGCAAAAAAAAAAAAAAAAAGTGACGAAAACCCACATGATGTAAATCAAACATTTTTTTTTTTAAATATTTTGTATGAAGTAATCAACTCAGTTTCGAACGAAATTAACACAAGATTTGATAATTATTTTTCTGTATGGTTGGCTCTATATTATCTGGATTAGATGTTGAAATCGAAAAATAAAATGTTTCAGTTATGAAAAATTTTTAGCATGAGACAAGAAAAATTACTTGCAATATACCGACTAGACCGGTTATCACATCCAGAGACTGCAGTTTCGTCCTTGTTATGGACACATCAGTCTGGAATAGTGAATAACAGAGCTGGATGCAGATGGCATCTCATTGAAACTGAGAACGCCGACGAGACTAGATTATTCCATGATGAAAACTTAAGCCCCTCACAATTTTTGAAGTTGCCTGGGTGATTTTGAAGAGCATGATATAAAAAGTGTTTTCATACATAACTTTGTTACTTCAACTATTTTTTAACTATTCCAATCAGCTCAGCTAATAGAGAAAGGTTTTTTTGTCTCAGGAGGTTAGAGAATTATTTTCGAAACACAATGGGCGAAAAAAAAAATCTATTTAGTTGTACTGGCAAAACAGCACGACACTAGGCACTGACAGATTAGTACTAACACAATTTCCTGCTCTTCCGAATTCCAAAAATCATGCATTAAAACTTTTCCAAGAGGGATAAAACTTTAGTATCAAGATGTTTTGTATGATAACTTATTAGAAAATGAATCAAAATTTTAAGTTTCCAAACACAAATTTTTATTCATAGTAAACCGATTTTATGACCACTACCTGTTAGCTAATGTGTGTTTTGTACCGCACTGTAGTAATACATATTTAAGAAACTCGACCCCCCAAATGAAATGCTTAAATGCCGCCCCTGTATTCAACGTACATCAACATATTTACACATCAGAACAGATTTTAAACTGCAATGAGTATTAATGCTCAAATTATGCAATTTAAGTGTTGTTCAAAAATATGTTTTGTAATTAAAAGCCTTTTCAGCACTTTTGCTAGTTGTATGGTATGCATAACAGCTGCATTTTCAAAAACGTTTTTCTTTTTTTTTTTTACCATGAAATTAATTTTCGTTTAAAAGTTTTGAATCAAGGTAAATGAAAAATTGTTGAAAAACTAAATTTGCTAAAGAATTTTTGTCTCTGCAAAGCAAATTAAAGGAGTTATAATAGCTACAAGACTTATTGTTTACTTCTGAAAGTTCCAAGGTTAATTGGGAATTGCATTTTATAGGTCAGCATTATAAAGGTATTCAACTGCATTGCCAAAAAATGGGAGGGGGAGGCTAAATGATGCAAGAATCAAACAGATAAAATTGTGTAAATAAAATTACACATACATTAAAAAAATACAGCTTCACACTGTGAATAGTACAGAAGTGGAATGTAATAAAAAATCAAGCACTGCATCAAATTTATACTGCTGTACTATGCACAAAAGTCGAATCTGCACTTTTTATCAAAATTGAGGTTTGATCACCAGGTGGTTCTTTGACAGATATTTCACGTAAGTACAAAATTTTATGGTCAGTTGTCAATCGGAAATATTTTTTCAAACATTCTGGAAAAGTTGCATCTTAAACAAATACATTGAGGTGCAAAACTTTAAATGACAATTTCCCATTTTGAACTCGGCTGCTGACACCACTTTTGTGCTTAGCACGGCAGTATACCTCAGAGCCAGACTAATGTAAGTCCGAAAATTGTGATTTTTTGTTTATTAGTGCATTATATGCAGAATTCTACTATGCATCAAGCCATGTGAACTAAAAAAAATCTTTTGTACTTTTTTAAGTTTTAAAAAAGCGCACATCCCATCCTTTGCATGGGCCAGACAATTGTTTTCCCACCCTACTGTAAAATAGAGATTACATGAGTCACATCAGTCTGGCTCTGAGATACAGAAATGAACTGCAAATCCACTAATTTGATTGCATGGATAAAATAACATGAGAAAGCATACTATTAGTATAAAACATAGCTGTACAGAACTTCGTACCTCTGCCAGCCAGTGATAGCAATCCCATGTATTTTTTTGAATTGGCTGCCATAAAGTTGTAAAGTTTTCAACCATGCTTGCTGATTAGCAACATGGTATCTTGTAGGAGTGACAAATTGAGTCATTTCAGTAGCACCTTTGAAAGCACTGGCAATCCATATGCTGGGGAAAACTTTAGAATATTTCTCCCATAAATCTATAACACAGACACCATTTGTTTACTTCATGAAAAAAATGTCCTTAAAGCAATGAAACAGGAAATACTAACAGAAGAATTATACAAGTTAGTAGGGAAAAAATATTTTAATATGATGATTACCTCTTGACAAAGTTTTAAAAAATCTTTTTTTTTGAAAAACACAGAAACAAATTTTATTTTCAAATCAGATTTTTTTTTTCCTCAAATAGACTTCAGAAACTTTTGTTATTAATTAATTTGTACTTATAAATATAATTAAACTTGAAATTGATATCTTAAAAAACAAAATTAATTATTATACTGCAAATATTACTTCGCCAAACAGCTTTCATAATGCAATGTAAAAGTAATTTAATACAAATTTTAAAAAGATGGCTTTCTTGAAAACTATGAATACATAAAAAGAAGTTCCGTCCAGAACTAAATGAGCCTACTCTCCTGTATACCAATATCAACTTTCTAGCATCTGATCAATATTCTCAAAATTAGCTAAAATCAAATTATTTCAAACATAATTTAATATTTTAAGTTGATTTTTAGAAAGAAAATATGCTTCGCTCCTCAAAAGAATTAGAAGCATAAAAAATAAATAAACAAACAAATACAGTAGCAGCACATTTTAAACAAAGCAGCTGATACACTTTTTTTCCAATTAAAAAAAATCTTTAACTGCTTTCAAAGAGAAAAAAAAAGAATTAAAATTAAAAAGTTCAAAAACAAATAAATCATATCAAAAAAAAAAAAAAAAAATTGTTTGTGTTTTACCTGTTGCCAAAAAATGATTTTATGAATGAATGAATGTACTTTCAAAAGTAAATAAAAACAATAAAATGTCAACATAAAAAAACATTTCATAGTTGAAAAAAAAAAACCGTCAGCGCATATCTTTATGTTGAAACATGTAAAGGACTCTGAACTTTCCCTCTACACACTGAATACATAAATTAAAACTTCAAAATGAAAATAAAAACAAATCATATTTACAATAATTACCTCACAGTAAAAACCATGGCTGCAGAGCCGGAGTCAATCTCATTTTGGGACAAAAGAGTCAGATTTGGGAGCCGAAGGCTTTTAATTCAAAGACTCGAAGTTGGAATATGTCAGTTCCCCTTAAAGTCCACAATTGTGCCAATGTTTGCACAGTCGGAGTCAAATTTCCATGTCAGAGTCAGTCATTTTTCCTCCGTGTATAAAATTTTGCCAAAGCTAAGAAGTCAGAGAGTAGGAGCCCGACTAATTTTTGGGCACAGGAGTTAGAGTCAGGCGCCCCATAATTCTTGGAGTCAGAGTCAAGAGTTGTTCGTCAAGAGCTATTTCCAACAAAATTTGTTTGAAGTAAATTCGCCTTCAAGTTCAGAATCTATATTGACTTTCAGTTACCCCGTAAGCATTAATGTTAAGGGATTTGAACAGTTCAAAATTGAACGGAAAATTGCTCAAATCAAAAATATATTTTCTATACCTGTTCTTCATCAAAAGCTTTTTTCTACAAAGTTTGTTTGAAATAAATTCGCATCTATAAGTTCAGGGTTTGTATTTGTCTTGAATTTCTTTGCAGGCGCTAATGTTAAGTTTTTTTTGAACATTTCAAAATTGAACCAAAAATTGTCCAAAACAAAAAGTGAAATATTGGAATGAGGTGCCCAAGATCTTTCACACAAAAAAAATTGTTAGAATCGGACTACTCACTCATAAATTATTAGGAGTGGACAGACCATCAGACCAACAGACATTTTCCCCCATCTCAATATTCTACTTTCCAATTTTTACTTTTTCGATATTTATTTACAGTCGACTCCTGCTGCAATGTGATACGACTTACCCAAAATGGCTGTAATGCGAGATTATCAAGAGCAACGAATTTTAGAGCTAAAGCAAATTTCTCGCTCTCAACACGAAAATATTTGGAAAGGAATTGTGATGCAAAGTTTCGGCTTTGTTATTGACTACTAAACATTGACTTGGTGAATATACTTTCATCCTTTCAGCATCGCTAACTGCGCAAGTTTCCAAACACCGCACTATAAACATAGCTTTATTAGTGTGTATATATCACCACTCCTCATTTTTCATTTATTTATTTATACTAATATTATAAAGAAAGAGGGAGAATTTTTGTGTGTTTATATGTCCGAGGTAATCTCTGGAACCACAGCACCTATTTGAAAAATTCCTTCATTTTATGAAAGGTGCTTTCTTACCGAGTGACATAGGCTATAATTCGAAAAAAGCCGATAAATAGTTCTTTTTTTATTCCAATTTACGCCGAAATTTCATAAATTCTCGAATGTAGGAATGAAAAATTATTTGCACGTTGAAAAGGGTAGAAATTTCCGCGTTCTAAACAATTTGTTTCAATGCTCTAACTTAATTACTGCTGGAGTAATTTGCGTTTTTAGCTCGAAATTTTTTGGTCTTAGCTGAAATTTAGGCATTACTTTCTTCATTAAATCTATCAATAAAAAGTGAAGGAATTGTCCCACAGTTTTCTTATTGACACCATTGGAAAAAGCGAAATTTTTTTACTCCAGATCTGTCTTGACCTATGGCTGAAAAATTTAGCTTCTATCTTCAAAAGAAAAAAAAGTTACAAGCGTGTTAGGTGCTGAGCAGTTCAGTCTAAGATTATTGTTTTAAAGCAACCGTAAATGTAATTCATTGTTTTGGTGATTTGTTTTGAAAGAAAAGAAACTTTTGATTAGTTTCTATCAGAGTGAAATGTACGACATTTTCTTCTTTTTTTCTGACAATTTTTGAATGTCCACTGGTAGTTTTTTTTTTGTTAGACGGATGGATTATGATAGCATGGTTACTGGGCGAGTTTGGCAATAAACAATAGAGTTGTAGAACTATTTTTACATTTGAAAGATATTTTATATCTTTTTTTTTTGTTTATTTGCCAAAATATTTTAAATTACAGAAAAAAACTGCTTCACTCGCTAAATAGAGTTTTAAATTCCAAAGAAACTTTAAGCGCTTGTTTTTTTGAAAGGTGTGTACGCATTTTATACCACGAAAAATGATCATTTCACATCAGAGGGAAGGGGGCGTCAATTTTTTTTATTCAACGGACTTCCAGTAAATTTTTAGTATGGGCATCGATGTGCGGGTACTGCTATTCTAAATTTGAAAGGTGATGAAATATACGTTTATTGTGTCACCTAGGCAAAATCTTTCTCTAAAGTTTGAAGATGGAAATAAAAAGCGAAAGATAGCAACATTTGAAGAAAAGGTAAATCTTGATACTCTTGAACAACTAGAAAGTGGAACAAAGGTAGCATGACAATTAGGTATGGAGTGAATCCTTCATACGTATAATTAAAAACATAAGTCCAGACCTTAGTTTTAATATGACGTTCGCAGAGTAGTGGTTCAGCAAAAGTGCAAACAATTTGAAATTGGAATCAGCTCTCGTATAGTAAATTATAGAGCCCCTGAAAAAGGGGGTGTTACCATAGATTTAAATGTTATAAAAGTAAATGCGAAGCAACTGTATTTAAAAATATATTAGAATGACAATCAGATTCTGCAGTATAAATCATCATCTTCATTTCTTAAGTTATAAACGTAACTTATTGTATCTACTGTATAGTACTCTTACAGTGTGGTGCTTTATTATTACTATATGCTGACGTACCATATTGTTTTATTTTTATGTCTTTCTCTCTCATTGATCATTGATTTTGTGATACTTTATGTTAATGCAGTTTTTTTTTTTAAATACTGTAAAAATTCAGCTTTTTACGTAAGAAACGGTAATGCATAGTTAAAAAAAGGTCTACAACAGTTTAAAAGGTGTATAAAAATGTCGAAAATGATTGGGTATGTGAATAAAAAAAATCATATGCACAACACTTTTTCACAACGCAAAATTTCGACTTACGCAAGGAGCTTTGGAAAGCATTCCTCGCGTAAGTCAGGACCATACTGTACTTATTTATTTTTGTCCTTTTGTTTTTTTGTGATATTTTTAAGATGCATTAAGTTTTCTTTCACGCTTTTTTCTTCTTCCTCTGACTTTTACTGGGACAGTAGGCTAAAAACAGGGGGGAATAAACAAATTGGCCTCTGGCAGTAAGCTATTGCGCCTAATCCAAGGCTAAGGCAGATCTACATGCAATATACCAGACAGCCCAGTTATCTCATTCAGAGACTACAGTTTTAAAAACAATACAGTTTTAAAAACAAAACTGTAGGGGGAGGCAAAACTCAAAGGGGGTAGAGATTGAAAGCTTGAGAACCACTCCTTTAAAGTTTACTGTTTTAAACTTCTCATAGGTTCTAACCTTGATATGTAGCAATTTGCCCCTTTGAATGTAATTAAAAAACAAACCTTAACACTGGCTTCTGTTCTGTCTAGAATTAGTTGTCTATTCATGAGTTCACTAGTTGTATATTCTTCAGTTGTGTCTATCCATGAACCAAACGAACTTTCAAAGTTGTGTACCTTAAGGATGTCAGTCCTCACCATAGCTGGTCTCAAAAACTAGAATTTAACCTTTTAGGTGAAATATTGTCAGTAAAAACTAATTTTGGAATAGTTTGGGTAGAAACAGAAATACGAAGCAACATCTCATCTGGAAAGTTTTGATCGATATAAAAGGTAAAAAATTTAGGGGGGGGGGGGGGGGCGGGAGGGGTTCTAAAACAGAAAATCTTTTCAATCATGTATAGGAAATATGCATTATAAAATGAAATATAGTAGAACCTCGTTTATCCGGATCCCAGGTTTATCCAGATCAAATTTGTAGCTTAAAATATTTTTCATATTATCATAGATAATTTCAAATCATGATAACAAGAACCTAACTCTTAGTACCCCAAACATTCATACTTTATCTTCATTAAACATACAGCTCCTGCATAGATTCTATAGTAAATTACTGTCATCTAACAATCATGACTGCAGCTGAACTATAACGATAAAGCGTTACATTGACTGTGCCTTATTCAAACACCACAAATGTTATGAACCAGTAGACAGAATATCAATTCTTTGTTAGGTAATTCTGCAAAAAAAAGTTGACATTTGTCTATGGCTTTAAAAATATTCTATGTAGTTTTAGTACAAAATGTCTTTTTTTTTCTTTTTGTATCAATGTTTAGCAAGTCTGCTTATTTAAGGATTGGATTTGCTCTGGATTTTAGATCATCTGGTTTGCATTTGGTCCCAGTTAGTCTGGATAAAAGAAGTTGTACTGTACATTTAGCTACTTCAAATAAAAGATCATAGTAGAAGTAAGAACACTAAGATATAAGGAATTGAAAAATCTGAAATAAAATTATAAATTTCTAAGCACCCTTGATTTCTTCATTTTTTAAACACCAAAAAATTTCAAAAATAGAAATACAACATTTTATGGTGTAATTTATAGTATAATTTTAGTTTAAAAAAGGTAAACATTTCAATAAAAAATATACAGGTCTACATACTATGCTTGATTTTAAATTCTTCAATGGGTAAATAATGCCAAACCATGGGAATTGCAAGATTACAAATTTCAGAGGCTGGTTAAAAATAAAATATAAAAATTAGATTATAAAAGATAAACATCTGTTATTCATCATTATTTGCTGTAATTTCACACATACTTACATGTTAAAATATTAACATCAATGTCTCTCATCATGTCATCCCACATAATTATTCCAATGTCTGGGCATCTCTTGCGTATATTTTTTAAGATACGACACATGTGATCCAAAAATAAATGTTCCTTCCCCCAACTTTGAAGCTTCATTTTTTCTTTGCAGTGAGTGCACTGACCCAGATGCCAAACCTATAAGAAAGATAATTTAAACAAAAAAAAAAGAAAAAAACCCTGAGCTCCAAAAAAAAAAAAAATCTTATTACAACAAAATTACCAAGACTTATAACATGTACATTAGGGTGTTTCAAAAAAAAAGACTTTTTTTTTTTAAATTCCATTTGTCATGTTGATAACAAGTTGCCCCTACCGACCCACATACTACACAAAAAATTTCATTCAAATCAAACAATATTTAAGTGTCCCGCAAGAGGCCTAAAATGTATAATTTTCTTCAAAAAAAACTTTTTTTATTTTTTTTTAAACAAAAGAAAAAATGCTAAACTTTTTTTTAAGTTGAAAATTGTGAGTAATAAAGCCGGGAATTATCGTTAAATAAAAGGTTTTGCTCTCATGCGGCATTTAGGTTCCTGCATAGTATGCAAAAATAAGGATATTTTAAAGTTCAAGTCAGAATTTTCATTATACCGGGTGCCCACAAATAACTGACGGCAAAATTCATTTGTGAATAATTTGCATTCAAGATGTTCTTTAGTGTTGGCAACACTTAATAGTTTTAGTTTAATTCTATGAGCAATAGCGCAGACAATTTTTTGAATCAAAATCCGTTTTATTCTTTGCATTATCAAGATGGATGCTAAACGACGTTTAATTCTCGAATTGCATTTAAAAGGTAAGCAGAATTGTGAAATTTTAAAAAAAGTTTAAGTATTAAAATGTGTCAAAGATATTAATTGAAAGAACTTTAAAACGGTTTAAAGAAACAGGTAGTGTAGAAGTAAGGCATAGTATTGGAAGAAAATGCAGTGTACAATCAAAAAAATTAATAAAATGTGTCCACGAAAAAATTCGAAGAAATCCTGCACAATCTGCCCGAAAAATTTCACGAGACCTAAATGTATCAAAAAATACAGCTGGAATCATCATAAAACAGGATTTAAAATTAAAAGCTTATAAGAAAATGACAGTCCATGGATTAACAGAGAAAAATAAAGTTGAAAGACTAAGAAAGTGCAAACAACTGCTGAAAAGACACGCTTCTAATGATATAATTTTTTCGGATGAGAAATTATTTTTGCAACAAGCATATCATAATAGGCAAAATAACAGGACTTCTGCAATATCAATGCAGAATATCAGTTCAACTAAAAGAATTGTACAGAGGTTCCAGAAACCATTTTCAGTAATGGTATGGGGTGCTATGAGCAAGAGAGGAAAACTGCCCCTTCTTTTTATTGAAAATGGTGCAAAAAATGACAAAAATTATTATTTACAAAAGTATTGAAATCTCACATGATTAAAGAAGTCCAGAAATTATTTAAAAAGGATTCGTTCACAGTTCAGCAAGATTTGGCACCTGCCCACAAAGCAAAGATTGTTCAACAATGGTGCAAACAGAATTGACCATCCTTTATTTCACAGACCTGCATCCAGTCCTGATCTCAATCCACTGGACTATTGCATATGGGGATAGATGGAGAATTAATTGAAAAACCTAAAACCAATGTCTATAACAATTAAATTAAAAAATTTACTACCAAAGATATGGAATGAAATTCCATTCTCTGTACTGCATGCCGCTACGGAAGCCTTTTCAAAAAGATTGTCATCTGTGATGACAGTTAAAAGCACGAGAATATAAACCATTACTTAAACACTGATCAACAATGATGTTACTTTTATTTAACATTTATTTTTATCAATATAGAAAGACTTGCATTACAGTAATAAAATTTTTTTGAACCGTCAGTTATTTGTGGGCATCCTGTAGATGTATTAGCTTTTAAGAAAATTTTTCTTTTTTCAAACGTTGGTTTAAAAAAAAATTTTCTAATAAAGAATTTTTGATTTATTTCTTGATGTTTTATAGATGAAAAATATTTGAATTTATTTTCTGGTTACATTGTAAGATTAGTTGTGTGAAGTTTAAAAAAAAAAAAGTTATGAAATAATCTTGCAAATATTGTTTTCATTTTACTACAAAGAAGTATGAAATTAAGAGAATTAAGTACAAAGAATGAAACACCAACACATGTGTAGAATATTATGTGTATTATCATATTATATTAAGTTTTTTCATACTACTGTTCTTAAACAGCTCTAAAAGGATGTGTGAGTTTTGCCGAAGACTTTTTCAGCCTGAAACAAATGATTTTATATCAAGCTATCATTGCTTACAAATTTATCAAAATTTCAACGAGTTATTTTTTCAATTTTATTTCATCGAGGTAACACCCCTGTTGCAATTTTCAAGATAATTTCTTAGGGTTAAGTTAAAAAATGACTTAAATCAATGATTATTTTTTAAATTCATTTGATTTAAACTATGACTATAATCAGACTGAATCAATTGATTCAATTTTCAGGTGTTCCCTGACAGCAATCACGGGGTAACTTTATTTTTATTTTATTGAAAAACACTTAATTATGGTACATAAAGACCAATATATTTTATAAGAAAACTTGCATTGAAACATTATTTTTTATTTCTCGCAGTTAATTTGTACTTCCAAAAAAAATTAGAAAATTCTCTCTTCTTTTTTCCATGGTGCAAATTGAAATATTTAAAATATTTTTCCAATGAATATTTTCTATTCGTGTTTTAAAGATATTTTTGATCAAATAAATGGGTAAATAAAAGAATGAATGAACATAAAAGGAAATGAAACAATAAACGAATAAATAAATTAAAAAATAAGTAAATAAACAAGAAAAAAATCAATCAGTTAAAAAAATGAGTGAATAAGCAAATGAATGAATAAATAAGGGAATTTATTAATGAAGGAATGTAAATGAAATAACTAAGGTAAACGTACCAGTTGTGGCCACTGCTTCAGTAGTGGCCACTTTAAGGTTTATATTTGAAAAATAAAGATTCCAGGTCTCCCAATGGATTCAATTTGCAGGAGGTAGAGCTCGGGCTATATTGTAGTGAGCAGTTCAAAGAGGAGTAAGCAGAGCATCATGGAAAATTGTTATCAACTATTAAGTATGGTTGTTTGCATTGTCCATGCTTTTTCAGCAATGTTTTAACGCTTCTCCATATCGAGGTGTATAAACATTGTCTTGTATTATGAATAGAACAATGCTTAAAAATAATATTTTTAGAGCTGTAACCATGTTATGAAATGTGAAAGATCATGTTTGGAACGTTTTCAACTAGAAATAGTTGCTTTCTTGGTTGACAGTTTATCTGGCCACTGCTGGTACAAAAAAGTAGGGAAATTCAAAAGTGGCCACTACTGAAGCAGGAAAGTCCACTCAATTTTCCTTTCAATTAGTTGTAATCTCTTTACATAATAACCTGCCTCATTTCCGATATAATATTATTGTGTGATCTAGTAGTGGCCACCCGGTGGCTACTTTTAAACAACAATATGGCCAATAATGATTCACGTTCAATGGCCACTGATGGACCAAATAAGAGGTTTGGGGAAAAAATTGACATTCTGGCATTTTTAAGAAATGGGATGATTAAGGAAGAGTAGGGCTACAATGCACTCATTGAGTTTCAAATGTGGTAATTAATATGGTAGGCCCACAGTTTAAAAAGCCACAAAATATTCTTCACTGTGGCGACTGCTAGTGTGTTTATCTCTTGTATGGACAGGCATGGATTACCCATTAGGCCATCTTAGGCCCTGGCTGAGGGGAGCATATCACGGAGGAAAAAAATTACATAGCTTGTCGGGAAAAAAAAAAAGAAAAGCAAAAAAAACAGGAATTTGGCTCGCTACTATATATAGAAGAAAAAATTTCAACTAGAACCAATTGCAACCTTCCTGCTGAGCAGATAAAAAAAATGCAGGTGAGAGGGCATAATGCTTGAGCGACCCTTGATCAAAGCAGATAATTTTCAATGTCTTGGATAAACCATCATTTCTTAAAAATACAGATTTTCTAAATGTAAAAAACTTATTAGAGTTCAGTCACACACAGTAAAATTAGCAAAAGCCATGATATATAAAATTTTCAGTTATAAAACTAGTTTATGGAACAATTTTTCTCTTGGAAGTCTTTAAACCATGTCAGTAAGTATGCGTTTTGCAATTAATAATCTATTCATTCGTATTTATTTATGACTGCCAATCGTCAGGGGCGCCCAAAGTTCAAATTTTTGGGAAGGGGGAAATTATCAGTCTACCGAATAAAACTTCGAAATAATTTTTGAAAATTGCTTGTATTACCATATTCTTTGATCTTCAGAAGTAGTTTATACTTGACTGGATTAGACTATATATGTTACTACATAGTTAAAATACTACTAAATTGGTGGCAACAAAAGCAGAGCAAATATTTGACCATTTCACTTTGCCCCACATTCCCTTACTTGGCTTTAGAGCTTTCAATGTGCTTGACTTATTACAAAAAGTTTTCTTTTATTACGATTCAGTATTACTTTTCATAAAAATATGAGACTTTATTTCAGAAAACAAACAAAACCGTACTAGCCCAAACAGGAAAGATGACTTGTGGCTTGAGAGCCATTTACTGAGTTTCTTATCAACATACTAAAATTTAAAACAAGAAGTGAACATAAAAAATTAATGCTTTTCAAATTCTAGAATTATAAATATTTTCAATACTACAAAAGTTGTTAAAAAATAAAGCTGCTGCATAATTATCTTGGTTATGTTCAGAGAATTTTTAAATATACATAAATTGAGAATACAATAGTAATTTGTAACTTTAATATGCTTACCTCATCCCCACCAACATGTATGTATTTTGAATTAGGATGACTATCAATGATTTGATTTATCATTTCTAGGATGACTTCTTCACTTTCTGCAGGATATGTATATATTATATATATAATCATATACGTTAATTAAAACAAAGTTTACATAAACAAGAAACATCATAAACGAAACTTTAACTATAAATTTAAACATTCATTCACCCAGAGGAGGATACAGACTAATATTTTATAAGGGGTCATGCTGAAGAATGCCCCTCCCCCTCATGAAAAACCTATGGTTTTGAGCATGAAAAATTTCTGAAACTGTTTCGTTGTCAACAAAAAGCATGAAATTCGCCAGGTATAAGGCCTTTAGTAGAGCAAAAATGTTACCAATTAATTTCATAAGCAACAAAAAAAAGTAATATTTCAAATATTTACTTTTAAAAATAAGTAATGAATTGAAAATATTACCGAAATTGTTTACACTATATTCATTAAGTGTTTGAACACAATGCAGATGGATAATATTGTCAGCGGTTTATGGGGGGGGGGGGGGGGGGGGGGGGAGGTGATCACCCTCACATCATAGTCTAACAACAGTTAAAAGGAAAACAATTATAACATTTTGACACCATAAATATCCTGTGAGCCTGACTTCAGTGCTTTGTAAATTTTTTGAAACTGATCAAAATCATTATTATGAATTTCTTAGGAACTAATAGTCTGTTGACTAGCTTGTAGTTTGGTTTCAGGAAAAAGAATATCATGTGCTACTAATTTATTGCATTTCTATGACAATGTTACCATGGCTTTAGATAATAAAAAGTGTATAGATGTTTATATTGATTTTCAAAAAGCTTTCAATAAGATATCGCATGTTGCTCTGCTCTGTAAACTAGCTAATATAGGAATGGAAAAAAAATTAATTTGGGTTAGAAATTTGCTGACTGGAAGGAAAGAGACAGGAATTGTAAGGGGGGAAATGATTCCAAATGGAGTGATGTTTTAAATGGGGTTCCTCAACCATCGGTATTAGGGCCCCCTTTTTTAGTTGTTTTTATGAATGATATCACAAAAACATTTCTGAAAATATGAATTGTTTTGTTGATGACGTCAAAGTTATGCATTTAGTAAAAATGAAGAACATGTAAAACAGCTGCAAGAAGACTTAGATCACATTACTAAGTATGCAGATAGATGGAGTATGGCAGTTTAATGTAGGGAAATGTCAAGTGCTACATACAGGTCATGGAAATAAGCATACACGTTATTATTTGCAGGGTTTAGTCATTAGTCAGGCAGAAAATGTTATTGATCTGGTGTCCTAATAAACCAGGACCTCAAGTTTAGTCAACCCTTCAACATAGCAAGTAACAAAGCCAATAGAATACTAGGGATTATCAATCGATCTTTTTCAAAATTAATATTCTAAGAAGATTCTTTTGCCGTTACATAGGAGTTTGGTAAGACTTCATTTAGCGTTCCTTAACACAATTTTGCTTTCCTTACCACATGAAAGATATTGCGCTATTGTAAAGTGTTCAAAAAAGAGCTAGTAAGCTAGTAAAGATACTTTTAGATTTAGATAGTGATACCAGTCTTAAAAAGGCTTAATATGTATAGTCTGGAGCAAAGAAGAGTCAGAGGGGACATGATTCAGTTGTTTAAACTTATCAAAATGAAAGATGTTAATGGATTAAATTTTGCATGGAAAAAGCAAGACAAGAAGTCATTGCATTAAGCTATTCAAATTTCAGGCTAACTTGGAAATTAGGAAAAGTTACTAGTTTAGTAGGGTTGTGGGCTCTTCATTGAGGACTAATAAATTCACTAGGACCAGCCAAGCTGGGCCCAGAGCCGGTGCTGGTCATCACATTTGTATTGTAAAAACATTTTAACTGTTCACAGAACAAACCCCTGAAAGCAAATTTAGATTTTTTTATTTGAAATAAAAGCTAACATACAAACGTAGTATATTATTGGAAAAGAAAGGAGTAAGTAAACGATTTATTTTTTGGACCTCAAAACAATTACATCAACACTTTATAAAAACTGGCTCTTAACGTTTCAAAGCCTGGTGATTTGTGTTGCTTCATTTTTCTGAATTTTGAGCAAGCCATTAGCCATTATGCAAATTAGAATTGCGTGGAATATGTGGTTGGTCTTTGGAATTCTGCAAACAACACTGAATATTCCATTTGACTGAATACTGATAGTAAATATATTTCCAGCGCATTAAAGTTAACTGTTTCAGAACTCCTAGTTGGTAGGGTGCATCATGATGACTCAAAATCATATATCAATGCAGGTTCGGAAAAGCCTTTCTGAAGAGGTGATGTACACAGAAGCACCATAAAGAAAAGACACAGTACCTGAAAAATCTTTTTAATGATACGTGTAAACAAGAAGTTCTGTCTAGAACTAAATGAGCCTACTTTTCCGCATACAAATATCCTCTTTCTATTATTTGATCAATATTTTCAAAATTAGCCTGTATAGCAAATTATTTCAAACGTAAATTTTTAACGTTTTGACCTGATTTCTAGAAATAAAATACGCAACGCTCATCTGAAGAAATAGATGCGGAAAAAATAAATAAACGAACAAAAAAAGTAGTAGCACTTTTTAAACAAAGCAGCTCTAATATATTTTTCTCCCGTTAAAAAATATCTTTAATCACTTTGAAAAAGAAAAAAAATTAAAAATAATAAACTCTTTAAAATAAATACAGTTTAAAAAAATTATTTGTTCTCCCTCTGTTACCAAAAAGTTATTTTAAAAATGAATAAATGTACTTTCAAAATAAATAAAAAACAAAATGTCAACTAAAGGAAATAATATTCATTATCAGAAAAAAAAATTGTCTGCGCATATCGTTATGTATAAATATAAAGGACTCCGAATTTTTCCACCAAACACTGACTATGTACATTAAAACATTAGCATGAAAATAAAAACAAGGTACAGATGTGATATACTCCCTCATTTGGCAACATCCAATTTTTTGCACAAAATTGAAATATTTTTCTCGTCAATGAGGCGATAATTTTTTAAGCATGGCATCCCTGGAGAAACTAACCTGTGTTTGGCAACCCAAAGGCAATTTTAGATCTGTTCAAACTTGTTTACTTGGGTTGTTTACTCGGTTTTATGCAGGAGAGATACGTGTTGTTTCATGCAGTATACCTTACAGGAAAGCTTATTTTGTTGTTGTTTAAATTCAGTAGTTGTGTTTTGAAGTAAAAACATTAGAAAATGCCAGTTTCTTCAAACTTGAACGTTAATTAAAAGTTAACTCCAACGTGGTGTGTATCTGCAACGTGCCATTGTCATATGATGTATTGTTTTAGACTGAGTGTGAGGATTTATACCATAAAAAGGTAAGTTCTTTATTTTAGAATTCAAAAAAAACTCTCACTTCCGAAATTCTTTGTTTTTACAAATCTTTGAGGGGCTCTTGTAGTTTTTAACTTTATTTTTACTGTATAGAAATTAATTTTACAAAAATAGTACGGTTATTTTGTTCTAAAAGTCAATTCTTATCGATGCCACGAATTATTTAGACATTCTATTAACGTGCCTCCTTTAGGTACTGAATTTCTAAAAATAAGTTGACTCCACAGCATTTTATAAAAATATAAAGGTGTTATTTTATATAAAATATAATAGGTATTTTGAAAGTATGTCTGGATAGCAAATAAATGTATGGTATTTTTGTGCTGTGTATGTTTAGGATGTTCAGTTGAGACATTTCTACTTTTCATAAATCGAAATTTGAGTAACTAAGTGCTATTTTGGCTGAAATATACATTGATTTTGGGGATGTTTTCCGTTTTGAACATCGCAATTTGAATCCCTTTGCTCTTTTTTAGCAGAGTATGAGAAAAGTTTTTGTTCAATGAAATGCATGTTGGAAAATAGCTTTTATTTCTATTGGTACATATTTCATTGGTGAGCTGTTATAGTAATTTGTCAATTCAAACATTTTAAATTCTTCCTAGTAATTGTTCTTTATGTACAAAAACTTTCTAGCTTCTGGTATTTTTGAAGCGTATATTCGTGATGTTTTTTGTTGAGGTTTTATGTTGTTTTTATATATATTGTGTTCTGAAGTGCTTTGATCATGTTTTTTTTATGTTTTTTATCTGATTTTTTTCTTGTTGGAGCTAAAAAAGCATTGCTAAAAACGATGTATGACATATGTCCTCGTACATCGTTCTCTTGGCGACACTTTCTTGGCGCCAACAGGAAAAAGTCGCCAAGGGTGGGGTATATCACATCAGTTCCAAAAACAAATCATATCAACAATAAGTATTTCAAAGTAAAAACCATGGCAGCAGAATCATTATCAGTCTCATTTTGGGGTTTAAGAGTCAGATTCGGGAATCAAAGATTTTTAATTCAGACTTGGGAATCAAAATAAATCATTTCCCTTAAAATCCGCAACTCTGCCAATGTTTACAGAGTCCAAGTCTTACTTATTTTGGGATAAAGGAGTCGGAGTCGAAGACTTTAAACTTACAAGTGTCAGAGTCGGTCATTTCCCCTCAGTGTCTTGAATTTTTTCCAAAGTAACAAAGTCAGAGTCGGAGTCGGAATTATTTTCAAGTACAGGAGTCGGATTCGGAGTCGACTGTTCTAAAATTCTAGGAGTTTGAGTCGACAGTTGATCATCAAGAGCTAGTTTCAACAAAATTTATTTGAAGTAAATCTGCCTTCAAGTTCAAGATCAATATTGAATTTTAGTTTTGCCGTAGGCGCTAATGTTCAGGATTTTGAACTGTTCAAAATTGAACGGAAAATTGTTCAAGTCAAAAAGATATTTTCTATACATATTCTTCGTCAAAAACTTTTTCTTACAAAGCTTGTTTGAAGCAAATTCGCCTCTAAAGTCGGGATTTATATTTTCCTTAAATTTCCCCGTGGGAGCAAATGTTAGATTTTTTTGGACTGTTCAAAATTGAACAAAAAATTGTTCAAATCAAAAAGTGAAACATGGGAATGAGGTGTCCTCGCCGAGATTTTGCGAACAAAAAAAAAATTCAAAATGGACAATTCACTCAAAAGTTGAGAGGGGGGGAGGGAGACAGACCGACAGACATTTTTCCCCATTTCAATATCCTACTTTCCAATTTTTAATTTTTGGATATTTATTTAATTATTTTTGACTTTTTTCTGTTTTCCGAGATATTTTTAAGATGTATTAAGCCTTCATTCACGCTTTTATCTTTATCCTCTGACTTTTACTGGGAAAGTAGGCTAAAATAGAAAGATGTACATGGGTCCAAGCTAGTGTTTGAAGTTTTTCGATTGGCTACAATGCATAATACTGCAATACCTCACATCTTCAATGCATGAAACTCCGAACAGTATACTAACTCTTGGCGTACCTCAAATCTCTCAAGTTGGAAACAAATTTACGATCTCACATTGTTATATGAATTTGATTCATCATGATGCACCCTACCCTTCTTAGTAGTTTTGAAACAGTTAACTAAAACACCTTGTGTATATATACTTGATTGAATTATTAAACTTAGTAAAGATATCATCCATTAAATGTGTACAATAAGTGCAAAATAAAGTAAAATATTAATTCAATGATATCATAATGTCAAAGAACACAGAAAATGTACTTATCATTTTAACCTTGACTTGAAATATATATTTTTAAAATAATACATTTTAAAATAATCAAATTTATTACCATAGTTTTGTATCTATTTTCAAAAATAAAATTATCATAATTCTCAACACACTATTAATCAAAACTAAAATCAATAGCACTAACAAAATTTTAAGAAACATAATACACTTTGAGGGATACTAATATGGAATGAAATATTATCCCTTTCCCATTTAATAATTTTCCCATAGTTAATTTCAAATTTGGTTGGTAAAACCTGTCTACAACAATACTGTTGGGATCTAAAAAAAAGACAGGTTTTCGTTGTAGACAGTTCGACTATTTATACTAACCTTTTTGCGGGGACCAAGGAAAATATCGTTATAGACAGGATTATTGTTATAAACAGTATTGTTATACACAGGTTTCACTATATTCAAATTAGGTTATAAAAGCAAATAATTAAATTGCAACTTAAAAAATAAAACTTAAATGATGGCACCAAAGAATAACTTCGTTTCAGGATCTTAATATTAATTTGTTACATACTTTCATGAGAAGGACATAAGGCATTAGGATATCGCTCTGCTTCACGTATTTCATAGTACTTGTCATGTTTCAGAAGAAACTGCAACATATGAAAAGGATTTTAGGCACTTTCATAAGGTAAATTAGTACTTTTACTGCACAGAAACTGGATACGACATCAAGACTTTCAAATTCCAAAGAAATTTTAAGTATGCAAACATTTACAGAAATAACAAGTTGCAACAGTTTTATGAGATTGTAGATGCAAAGTTTACATAATCTAATTTTTTTTTATTGTTTCACTGATATTCCTCCTTTTTTGTAGTAAATGCAGATTCAACAGCAATAATGCTTTCGATGCAAATATAGATTTCGAATTAAAAGTAAATATTTCTATTGAAAACCCATATTTTGAAGCATAAATCACATTATTCAACAGTTATTTTGCAGAAGGTTAAGTGGATGAAAATTAACATTTTCAACCACATAGAACCAAGTTTTAATTGTTGGATTAGTTTCATATATAATAGAAAGAATTTGTACTTTATTCATGGTGCTTTAAGTATTACTATAGCCCTGCTTGCTATTGTTCACCATTCCCCATGAACTGCAAGAAGTTCTGTTCAAATTGCTTTGTGATTCAAGCTCTCGGCTCTTTTTTACAAGACAGTAACTATATTACAGGTGACGGTTCAACAGTATACCATAATAATATCTTCTAGACATTAAATTTTTTTGGGCCTTGTGGATCTTGCAAGACTGAAACGACTATTGCCTGAAATTGGCCAATAATGCAAAATATCAAGTATGAAAATATTCCCAACCTGCGGACAGCTGTTTTATATTCAAGTTATTTTGTTGAAGAAATGCAAAAATATTATTCAATACATTTTTATAACAATGCTACTCCAGTATCATTTTAATCTATTGCAAATTACAGCATTTGATCTATTTCAGCCTGTACTTGAAATTTTAAATGTCAATACACATAATGAAATTCAGTCTAACTTTTCTATGTCACAGCTCTTCAACAATATCATTGGCTGCTGCAATGCCACCATTAAAGTATTATAATACGGTTAGATACGTAAAAAACAAGAAAAAGTTTTATTCAATTTATTTCTGAAACAGCTGAACTAAATCATATGAAAATCGGTGAATCAGGAAAAAAATTTGGGATGAAAATAGTTATTATTTGAAACTTAAAAAATACATACTCTGCATATAATCTGATATTATTTGAGAAATTTAGTTTAAAAAATGAGGGAGAATAACTTAAATGTAGGATAGAATTTCAAAAACATTTCCCTGAACAATTCTTGAGAAAAAAAAATACTTTCAAATGTGAACATTTTAACAGTTTTGGCCCAACTCTTTTAAATTAATCTTTAAAAAGCAAATACTCACATATTGGAAAATAATTTTATATAGTTCAACAGTGAAGTAAAGGCTGAATAACTGTAAAAGACGGACAACTCTGAAAGTGTGGGAAATACAGGATTCGCGATTTGTTTTGATAATTGGTAACAGGGTCCCAATAGGGGATGAGACTGTGAGAATCAAGCAGTTTTATAAGAAATCCCACTGAAAAAATATTTCTATGTGAGACTTCCTTGCAATTTTTTCAAGTCAGTCAAATTTAATAAGATTTTTTTAAATCTAGCTCAATTTTTAAAAATCTCACTCTAATTTTAACAGAGGGTGAGATTTTCTCACCTGGTTTTTCCTCTAATGGAAACCCCAGTTGGTACTACGGAAACTAATGCTGATTGAAATAATGAATATGATACAACACAAAATTTTAAAACACAAAATATTAATTCAAAATAAAAACAGCATTCAACAAAAATTACAATCGCAGAAATTAACCCTTTACAACAATCACAACTGCAATAAAGAACTTTTTTTGTTCAAAGGTGCAAAAAGTATGCATTTTCCATTGTAAGATTCTTTGTTACATTTTTTTCCTTCATCTTAATGTGCTTATTTTTAAAAATTGTGGCATTATCTTTCAGAAAGTAGAGGCTGAATTAATTTGCAGGTTTTTGATTTTTTTTCCCCGATTTCCCCTCTAAAAGTTGGAGGATCAACTTTGAGAGAATATATACACAGTAATTCCTACTAAATTGACTTATCTCATATGCTTTTAGAGTAAATAGTGTTTAAATAAGAAATGTTAAGTATCATGGGATAGTGAAATCATACAGATATCACATTTTTTTTAAATCTTATTAGTATGAAATATGATCCACAGTTTAAAATTACCAAAAAGTAATTTTAATTTTTTCGTTAAAGGTACTTGAGATTAAAAAATAATAGTTTTACCTCTAAATGGCCAAATGATTGAACTAAGGGGACCACATCAAGTTGATTTTCAAATGCTAGTTCTTGGATTTTTAGAATTTCTTCTTTGCTGAAAGTTTTTGTTTCTATTAATAAATTGTTTCATAATATTTAAATAAGATCAAAATGACTTTAATAGCTCTCTGATCAGTGTTAAACTGTTTCCATATTCAATTATATAAAAATCTCCCGAGTTTTAAATTTATTGCAATCTTGAATATTTCATTAGAAAACTTCAGATCACAATTACAACTCTGTACCTCAGAGCCAGATGGACGAAAGTCACATAATCGCAGGAGGAGACTTTACAGGGGAGAGGAAAACTTTTTTCTGGTGCATGCAAAGGAAGGGAGGAGTGCTCTTTTAACCCTGGTAAAAAAATCAAAAGGATTCTTTTTAAGAATTATTTTCACTTACTCATAGGCCTCTACATACAATGCACTAATAAACAGAAAATCAATTTTTAGACTTAGGTCATTATGGCCCAGAGATACAAAACTCAAAATCGACTGTATTGCTTCTGCAGATATTTTGGAGTTGCCATACAACAATCTACTTACGATAAGAGAATAAGTTTAAACGAAACATAATCAGTCAAACTTCACCTTTTTCTTTTTTTTTAACTATATTTTTTAACTACCTATCATATTTTATTTTTATCTGTGAAATTGTATTTTGTCAACACACAACAAATAATCATAGGGAAAGAACAGTTGGAAATACCTAGTTGAAGAAACCTAGTTGCCTTAATAAGATAGTGGCAAACTATTCTGAGTCTTTTAGACTAAACTGATAAGTTGTACTAGCTAGGTTTGCAAATTACCTAACAAAAAAGCTTATTTATATGCAGTTGCAGAAAATTTTGAATTTAACATTAAAAATTTTGTAGGTGAAAAAACATAATTTTCTTCATTTTTTTTTTTCAAATAATGTAAAGTTATGTAGGTTAAGAGCTTTACATATTCAACAATACAGAATTAAAAACAAGTTGACAAAACAATAATTTATTACCATTACAAAACTTGAGAACAAAAATATGTAAATTTTCTAAATGATCGTATTTTAAGGCTAAAACCAAAATTTATTACATAGATGACAAATAGTTAAATTATCAGAAATAATTTACTTGCTGTAAAAGAATGAATGGTATTAGAGGAATTTGTTTTTAAATAATTTTGCTTTCAACTGAACATGCTGAAATGCTGCTCTATGGCTTGAAAAAAAAAATTGATACCCTCCACCCCCTCCCTATTTAGATTTTTAATTGAAATATAAAAACCACTACATTTAAATATTCTGTTTTTTCTCAACATATTGAGTAATGATTCCACTGAATTAATCAACGTTAAGCAATATAGGTGAAATATTAGAATGGGCATAATTACTACTCCATTAATTTTTAAATACATGAACAGATAAATTAATGCACATAATTACAAAAAGGTATGTGTATCACAAAAATTTTAAACTTAAAACAACATTCAAAAACGTAGTTTTTCCCAAAAAAGCTAGAGATCCATCAAATACCATACTTAGCCAAATACTGGATACTCTGCAAAAAATTTTAT
The DNA here is from genome assembly GCF_026930045.1 of Uloborus diversus. NCBI lineage: Eukaryota > Metazoa > Arthropoda > Arachnida > Araneae > Uloboridae > Uloborus > Uloborus diversus. Next base: position 123,840,707 of record NC_072731.1, on the reverse strand, counting down.
TACCTCTCAATAAATCAAGACTTCAAATTTAGTCAACAGTGCAGCATTGCAAGTAACAAAGCCAACAGAATACTTGGGTTTATCAATCGATCAATTTTAAACAAATCTAATAAGGTCTTCTGCCTTTATATAGAAGTTTAGTAAGACCTCATTTAGAATATGCTGATCAGTTTTGATCTCCTTATCTGAAGAACAATATTTCTTTATTAGCAAGAGTTTGAAGAACGTATACTAGGCTAGTAAAGGGGCTAGCCTAGTATACCTAGACTTAGATTATGTTGCCAGAATTAAAAGTTTCAATATGTATTGCCTGGAGCAAAAGAGAGTCAGACGGGACATATTCAATTGCTTATATTCATCAATGTAAATATGTTAATGGGTTAAGTTTTTGCACATAAAGCAAGATGGGGGGTTATCAGGAAATTGGGGAAAATTATTACTTTAGTATGGTTGTGGGCACTTGGGACAGATTACCGAAAGAGGCTATAATGAGTAAGGAGGGGAGGGGTACTAGATACCTTTAAGAGGGCCATTGATTTTCATTGGGGACAAATAAAACTGACTAGGACCACCCAGAGCCTGTTGCTGGTCGTCACATTTGTACTGGTACTTGTAAGTTTTTTTGTTTTTTTTTAGTTTCAAAAATGTAAAAGTATAATTATTATTGCAGGCTTTTTCAGTGATGTGAAAATATTAACATTTTGAGATTTTAACACTCAGCATCTTCCTTTTACTATGCATTTGTGATTTTTTTTCTGAATATTATATTTAAATTGAAAAGTTTAAAAAATATATCAATGACTAGTATGTCAGGGAAAAACTTCATCCACTACGATTTGAATAAATTAATGTTTGAAATTTTAATGTAAACAGGTTTTTTAAAACTTAGCATTCATTTTATTTTCATATAAAACAAATATAAAGCACTCTTGTCAAATAAGACTTACCTGTAAACATCAGGCTGTGTGACTATCTGCAGATCACCACTGTATGGAAACATATCTTCATATTCAATCAAAATCCCAGTGGCTCCCAACTTTTTCAATAAAGGAAACACCTAAATTTAAAAATTCTAATATCAAAAAGACAAGAATAATTATACACTACTAGACTAGTAAGGAGACTTTTTGATTTTGATTATGATACCAGACTTAAAAGACTTATTATGCATAGCCTGAAACAAAGAAGAGTCGGAGGGGACGTGATTCAGTTGTTTAAATTTATCAAAATGAAAGTTGTTAATGGGTTAAATGTTAAATTTTTGAATGAAAAGCAGGATGAGGGATCACTGTTTTAAGCAATTCAAATATCAAGCTAATCTGGAAATTAGGAAAAATTACTACTCATGAGCACTTGGAACAGCTTACTGGAAGAGGCGGATTGGGGAGTATTAAACTGACTAGGACCTGCCTAGCTGGGCTTAGAACCTGTTACTGATCATCACATTACTATTTATATTTATATTTGTTTTATCACAAAATACTGTAAAATGTATGTGAAAACCAATAGTTTTCACTTTTTATTCAAAAAACAAAAGTTAAAACAAGTAAAACAATAGGATAATATAGCAAACATGCATTTAAGAACGTGCAAGCAGCAATTTTTTTTAAATTATACAATTTAGCATTACTTTGCACAATATTTACTTTTAAATTACTAATTAAAATACATTACTTAAAAAAATTGGATGCAAATTGAATGCTTTGTTGAGCATAGCCGTTGAGAGCTCTATTGGGCCTCGGGGGCAAAATATGGACAAGCGGGCTCTCATCAGTGAGTGGATTCAACAAATATGCATTGGTTTACAAGCACTATATCTTGAAAATTCTTGGCGCTTCACATACCCGTTCTTAAAATTTCTGCAGCTCTACAAACGAGTATGTAAAGACATACAATCTATTTGAAAAATTGAAACTTTAAATTGTACAAATTTTTTCGATACAGGGATATTAACAGTGTCTTTATAAAATTATTTACGTAATTTCAGCTCAAACTATTATGTAACTATACTGATAGTGTTTTCCCCAGACAAAACCGGGCAGGATGCTTGCAGATGAAAGGGCAAAATAGTTCAATTAAAAGGGCACTTATCAATGGAAATTTTACAGTAAAAAAAGTGCTTTTTATACAGTTTTTTATACTACTTGCATACAAAACAAAGTATTTTTTCCAATAATAAAGAGAAAAATATTTAGTTTAAAATATGCTAAAAACTGAGAAAATTCAGATTTATATTTAAATCAAATTCCAGTGGATAAGTTTTTAATGATTACCATGAAATGAAATTGATGCCCCAAAATGATATATCCTAAGTTATTAGAGCTTACAATAAATCAGTTTTCCAAAACACGTGTGCTCTGAAGGGAAAATTATTCCTTATTAGTTAGGCTACATGGTCACTTAACTAACATTTTTTACCAATTTATATTTCAACAGCAGTGATATATTCAGAATCAATATTACTGCTTCAGTTGGTGAAAATGCTAGGAAAAATAGATATATATGCTTTCAAATTTTTGTTTATGTTCAAATTATTTACAAATTAATAGGAATGTCTTCTACACTCAGGCGCTAGAATTGAGGGTATTTTTTTTCGAAATTTAACAGATTTCTTGCTTGAAAATAATGCAAGTAGGCAACATAAACACACTTTTGCCAGATTGGGAATACACAGGTAGCAGTAAAACAATACCATACTTTTTATCCAACCCCAAAATTGGGAAGATGAAGCTTAAGATATTTAACACACCTGTTCATAGTATGAAACCAGAGGTGGAGCCCCTTTCAAATCAAAATGGACTAACCTAAAAGTTAAAAAACATACATTTAAAAAAAACAACACACAGAAAATATGCTTGTAAAAACGAAAAAAAAAAAGGAAAATGTATTGTTCAAACACATAAAAAAGACATTTAAATACAAATTTTGATACAAAAACAACAAATTAGTAACAAATGTTATGAGATGCGAAGAGATTTTCAAATGTGTCATTTCAACACAGCTATTATCAAAAAAAAAGTTATGAATGACAAGGAAATAAATATGAGAAAACACTAAAATTAATTCGAAACAGAATTTAACACACTTGGAAAAATTGGTGGAGCTGCAATCAATGCTCATTTTTAATTATTTGAAGCTTTATTCCACAAAAAACAATGCTAGATTTTGTTATTCAAATTTGCTGGTAGTAAAAAAATTAAACAAATGTCTTAAAGCATCCTGATTTATGTTGGCAAATCAAATGAAAGAAACTCATAAAGGTTTCAGAGACCATAAGACAAAAAGTAAATTGTAAGACAAGAAAAAGTAAAAATATGTTTTATTCCTGACACTGTCGGCTCAAAACTGAAACCACAAACGTTGTCGTCTTTTCGCTTCATTTCATTCTTCCATCAATGCAAAATAAAACTATTCAGTGAATAAAAAATCGCAACTCCAACGAACTATAGGGGGCACTGCAGTCACTGTCTAATGGCGGAATTGAAAACTAAAACAAACGCATGTGGTAACGAAGAAAATGCTAAAAGTGTTGTGATTTTTGTTCGTATGTATGATTTTTTCGCTTTATTCATTTGAAAAGATTTTTCAAAGTCTTTTGGTTATTCTGACCCATATAGAAAGAGATTAGAAACCAAAAAGTATTACGAAAGTAAACAATTAATGCAGAACACACAGTAAGTTGTTCTGAAGCAGCCATTTTCACGATGTTGAATTCGGAATTCATAAATTTTTGGTTCGCTTCGAACGGCATTTTCATTTTGTACCGTTTTTTCTATACATTAGTACATATTAAGTTCAGTTTCGTGACATTTCCAGCATTTGTTGACATTTTTGTCACATAGTGCACATACGTGGCAGACTGTCAAGAGTAACGTTTAACACTACATAATTTATTTCTATGACTATATGATTGGATATCCAAAGAAATCATGCATTTAATTCATTCGTCATGGAAATGATTTACCTGATATGCGAAATCTTGTCAAGATACATTATTCTTTCACATAATTTTAAAACCATAAGCCTATAAACAGATTTTTGGCGAACTTTTATTTTTTATTGTTCAAATTCTTAACGTTCTTTCTGGATTTTTCAATCTGTTCTGCGATAAATATTTTCAGGAAAATTTATTTGCATACTGTCTATTTCAGTAGGATACTGTAGTAACAAAGGTTATTTAAATCATTTATGTGGAATTAGGTTAAGGAAAAGTGTCCAGTCAATGTTGTTAAGTTCGTTTTTTTTCCATCGAATTGAAAAACTGATTCAAATTCACTCAGAACAAAATAAATAAAATGTGTACTCACAGTTTATATATGTAGGTAGTTTTCTTTTCAGTTGATTGACCATTATTTCTTTTTGCTTATCGAATTCTGTAATCTTACTATCATTTTATTCCACTCATGATAAAAATTAAAAATGGTTTAACTAAAAATGCGAAAACTCGCCAAGGCTACTTTGCTTGCAAATACTAAAACTACTATAACCCTAAACAAATTTGGCGAAACCTTTCAGCTGAGAATAAAAGGAATAAAGTAAATTCTTTCTCGGTTAAACATTTTTCATTTTGTTCTACGATAATAAATTCAAGAAAATATTTTGCATACTGTCCATTCCAACTAAATGCTGCTGTAAAATATGATTAGTTAAATTAATTTAAGATTAAAAAAAACTCATATTCTTACAAATTCATACAAAACAATAAAAAAATTTACCTGGTATTACGTTATCCAATTTTGTTAATCCAGACTTTTCTTGTTTACGCTTCCACCATTTAATACTTTTTTGAAAGAAATAAGAAAAACTAACATTATTTTGAGAAGCTCGAGAATACTACTAAGGGACGAATTAATTTCTGTAGCTGAAAGCAAACTAAGACACATCGATTGCGTTAATAAATACTCAGAACAAACTGCCTGTGTTTACGTCAACAGACACATGTGATGCGCAACGTGGCAATGTTTTAGGTGCAGACGCAGTTTTATAAATCACCGCAAGGTAGCGTATTCGAGCGCTGGAGTTCCGAATTCTTACTTTTACTTTTTATATTTTAAAACTAGCTATTTCTTTTGTCAGCGTATTGTGCATTTTATATTTTTTTATGAAAAATGCTTGGACGTTATTGCTTAATGAGAAACTACTCAACTTTTTTTTTGTTTACAGTCTGCTGACTAGTGATTGGTCCAGCTGGGAGTGAAATTAGTCTGTTTGTCCCCGTCCCATCCTTATGGTGATGATTTTTGTAAATATCAATGAAAGTGATGATCGATTTAGCATTATAATTTGCAGCTTGTACAGCCAATCTTAACTTAGAGGGATTAATTAGCGATTGCTAAAAAGTAGTCTTAATGCTTCTTTCTACGCTAGTCAAATTTTGATTTATTTCCTCTACACAAGAATAATAGGATGCAAGAATAATAAAAGTGGTCTAATTATGTCGTATTTATGGGCTGTCAATAGTTTGGGAAAAGTATATATACTTTCAACTGCTGAACAACGGTGGACAGAGCTTGAAACAAATGGGATAGATTTTAAGCGTGTTTCGTCTAATGACTTTTTTACATGGGCTATTGGAGGTGACCATCAGATTTATATTTATGTACCTACGAGAGACATTCCCATTCGATACAGGGTTGTGACCTATGAAAATGAGGTACTTATATGTTTTAAATAGTTAACTGTAAGCCATAAGCTTAAAATCAACATTGCCATGGTTTCTCCTTTTCAGGTGTAGGATGTGCAACAGTATACATTGCAGGCCCTTTATTGTTTTCGTTCTCACTATTGAATTATGCACTGACTTTCCATGTGGAATCCATTTTTCATTACTGTACTTTTTCAAAGTTTCTTTTAAAGAGTTTTTTCAACTACTCATTCAAATTTTACTGTATAACCATAGTGTGAAACCCTTGTCTCTTTTTAGAAACTTTTCCTTAAACTAGTCAAAACAGAGCTTTTATCTGCTCGTCAAAGGTTTACAAAAACTGCTGCTGAAATTGAAAATTAACTCCTTAATTTTTAAACTTATAAAGCAGCCGCTGGAGGAGTACGCAAAATATGAGGACCGCATTCTGTCAATGGATTTTAGTTGACGAAAGCTCATATATTAACAATATGGATCTTGCCGGGCTTATTTTTGGTCCTTTTTTTTTCAATCCCCCTCCTCTTATGCATTACGAAAATTGATAGAGTGCATACTAAAATGTCAATTTATTGGTTACTTCTGCCATAATTTATAGTTGGTTCTAATGGTGGAAGTGATGGTGGGTTGTTTTTTTATTAAATAATTAATAATATAATTTTTGAGAAATTAATTAATAAAAATTATCATGAGAAAATTGCGAATTGAAATAGAATATGGTCAAGCAAGACAAGGAATTACTCATTTTTATTTCTACAAATTATTATTGATACATTTACACAACGATATCTGATGTATGAAAAACCATATCATGTTCTCATCAATTGCTCGGGAGCTCCTTTTAGTCCATTTCCCAACCACAGTAATGGTGTTACCCACTGATAAGCATAGTGCGCCGCACAGCTCAGTTTTTGTGCTTCTATTGCGTAACCATGTGGTGTTAAACATTCTTTTTTATTGTGTAAGTCTTGATAAAATTCAGATTCTGTTACTTTTGAGCATTATTTTTAAACATGTTGTACTACTAAGAAATGTAAGAAATGTCGTTAGAAATAGTAAATTTGAAAATAAAAGGACCGAACAATTTATGGTGCAGAACAAGTGACTTAATTAAAAAACCAAGATCAAACACGCTGCTTAATATCTAAATCATGGCGAGGCTTGGATCTGTGTACCCGCAGTGCAGTGGGGGGGGGGGGAGATCCTTAAAGGGCCTAGCGACCAAAGAAATTGGGAAAAAAAAACTCGCACTAATACTTGTTAACTTCGCAAATGTAAACTGCTGGCCGCTGAGAAGCCCTACAGATTTCGTTGCAAGGGTCCCAAAATTTATAGATCTAGGCCTGATCAAAAAAGCAACAGATAGGAGAAAAGACAATATTACTGAAAAGTGGTATAATCCAGACTTCACACGACAAGAATTTTCATGGCACCAAGAATGTTTAATGAATTGAGGGATAAATATAAAAGAAGAGCAATATCCATGTTTTATGATATATTTTATAGGGCAGTTCTCAAAAGGTGGGTACAAACACAGACCTCAACTTTGAAGCTTCAACACCAAATAACTTTCATTTTAATTAACTCAAAAATTTTTGAGTTAAACTATAATACTGCATAGAGACAAGAATTGACATAAATTATGGAAAAAATGCTCTTCAAATGCCCTTAAAAATATATTTTCTTTGCTAAAAGGCACAATTTTGGACATACCAAAACGTTAACTGAGCAAATGTACTATTAAAAAATTTTTTTTTTTAATTATTCCATACGTTTCAAAAAAAAATTAAAGGTATGAATCTTACACTGAATAACTTTTTGTTAATATTTTGCACAAATAACAAAAGTAAAGATAGATTATTTACTTTGTAAACAATTTTAAAAAAACGTAAGTTTGAAATTTGATGTATGTCCAAAAGTTACGATCTTTACAATGCTATTATTTGAGAACTAAGTATATGATGTTTTCGTTTTAAAGGTATTTATCGATCCTCAGAATCAATTTTTAATTGTTTTAAAGTGTTTTCATAAGCTTTTATGCAGTATCTTAGAAGAAAAATGATTTTTCTTAAACATACATGTGCAATGTCCAAATGGTGTTACGATCTTGACGCCGATAATTCTGTCCGTTTATTCATAATTTTTGATGATCCACTGTCTTCTAACCTCAATAAAAATGGTTATTATAATGTTATCTTCTTTAATCCATTGGTATTTTGCATAATTAATACGTTACACATTGAACAATACATAAATTACAGTAGAAACATGGCTTGTTATGATCGAACGAAAGCCATTTTGCGCGAAAATCGCCAAGCAAACCTCCGTTGGCGACAACACAGTATACGATAAGCTAAAGGTTACCAGAGGGGAATTCCAGTTTGACAAATGTAGTTGATCGTCAGCTGCACCAGTTTTGGCGACTTTATCACCTGCGCTAGCAATTTTTTTATTTTTAATTTTTTAGAGTTAAAAAAAATCGTCTGCAGTTGATTTGTAAACAAATATTAGTTGGTAATTTTCATTCTATCTTGAGATTTGAGAGATAGTAAGCCTTTTGAATTAACATGTTTTGAAAAAGTGCTTTAAACAATTTAATTAAGTTCTTTTATGGAATTTGTATTTATATGCTTTTTGAAGTCATTATTGATTTTCAATACCTATTTGCAAAAGTATTTATTGCAAATTTTAATGCTCACACGAGATTGTCTCCTAGAAGTAGAACAAAAAGTGAGGTTCTGGTAGAAGTACATTCTAAGTTTGGGAAATATCTGCAGAAATGAAAGTTAATAATCCAGAGAAATACAAATGTTATTTAATAAAAGAAGCTACGAGTTTGTATAGTTATTTCCATGAAGCTTTTTTTTTACCTTTCATCAATTTCTTCAAAATCATTCCAAGACTTTATTATATGTAAAGAGCAGTATGTATAGCCATTCAAGTACTTCATTAATATCCTCTTTATTATTAAATTTCAAAATTCAAAAAGTAGTAAATAAAATTTTCATTTGAAAAGTTAAAAATCAGATTAACAATTGTCAAAAATGGTGAAACTTACATTATGATGATGTCCAAAATCCGTTACCTACAGGACAACAATGTCCAAAATCTGTTAACTACAGACAGCTGATTTAATTTGGTAATTAACAATTTTTACAAATACCTGCTGTCTTTTCATGTTCATATATTGTGTTCTAGGTATGCATGCTGTAGAATAAAAGCAAAATTGATGTCAAATTTGAAAATTTTTGAAATTGCTCAAAGTTAACTTTTTTGTTCCCACCTTTTGAGAACTGCCCTTTACTGTTACTGAGAAACGACTCCGAAACATATAGCTTCAGCTGAACCAGCTCATCATTTGTCGGTCAAAATATTCGATAAGCCTATTGAATAAACTTGGGCATTGCATCAACTACAAAGCATTACAAGAGTGTGATTTAGAAGTAACATGTTCAATTGCATGTGAAGATGCAGACAAAAATATGATTATTCCTAAGAATATACAGTAAAACCTGTCTACAACGATACTGTTGGGACCTAAAAAAATATCGTAATAAACAGGTTATTGCTATAGACAGTTTGATTATTCATGCTGACATTTTGCTGGGACCAAAAAAAATATCGTTATGGAGAGTATTGTTATACACAGGTTTCACTGCAGTAAGAAATACATCATTATTTCTTCATGAGGCCATGGATAACAATGATTTCAATCAAGAAACATTAAGAGGTTTTGATTCTATTCATGTAACAGCAATGGTTATCTATCAAGAAAAAATACAAATAATTTCAAGTAATTCAGCAAAAACTCCGAACAATAATTGTAAATTTTTCTTTTCAAGCCCTCAAAAAACACTGCAGCTTGTTAGGTTTATGTGCACTAATCAGGGTTGGCAAGTTTCTGCCGAGGTGGTTGAAACCACTGGTAGAAACCGGTTAAAACCGGCATGGCAGAAACCACTTTCTGCCACATTTGCGGCAGAAACTGGCAAAAACTCACAAAATGAAAAATTATTCTTGATATACAGTAAAACCCCTCCTAACGGACCCCTAAAGGCGGACATCCCTCTTATGCGGAGAATTTTTAATTCCCCAGTTGCAATGCAAATAACATTATTAAACCCCTGTTCTGCGGACACCTCTCTATTGTGGACAAAGAAATTTGTCCCATTAGTGTCTGCATTAGAGGGATTTTAATGTACAACAGAAAATACATGGAAAAAATAATCAATTGTTAACCAAAGCACTGTAATTTTATCACAAAATTATCACAATTCAAAATCAAATGTTACATTGTTGGGACTCTGCAATTGCCTCTTTGAAGAGGTGGTTACAAAAATCAAAACAGGTTCTCAATTTAATATCGGGTCTGTCCAGGATTTTTCACAGGGTCCGTTTTTTGTGAAAAATCAAATAATTTTGTAAAAAGTGAATTAATTTTGTGAAAAATCAAAAAATTTCGCAAAAAAAAAAAAAAAAAAAAAATTCTTTTTGTTAAAACGAAATTTTAGAATTTAGAGATGGCACAAACTGCATCAATTAAACTTAAAGTTGTTGAGTGTTTTCCTCTTCTACGTCGAGAAAATCATTATGGATTTTTTTTACTAATATTTGGCGGGGGGGGGGGGGGGGCATCGCTCTTTCAAGTATCAATATTTATCTACCATTCTACATTATGTTAAATTATACTAGATATATTTCTGTACAGTACTTAAAATAATTGTAACAAAAATATAAATAAATAAAATAAAATTCAGAATAGGGTTCAGCATTCAACTTTTTGACTCAAGACACTCTTAAAAAGCACAGAATTTCGTTTAAAACTTATAAATTCCGTGATTTAAACAAAAATAAAAAGATATTTCAATTGTTTACCTCTTAACAAAGCGTAATAATCATTGAAAATTCGAAAAATCGGATGCCCATAGCGGATGCAAAGAGATCACAATTCTCAAAGTGAAGGCATCAAAAGTATAAAAACGGCTTGTAAAAGAAATATTTTTGATAAAATTATTTTAAAATTGCATTTTAGAGTCCTATGATAAACATATCATTAATATCTGTGGACACAGTTGACCTAAAAAATAAAATTAAATAAACTATCTACTTAGCATTTTAATTTTTGACTCATAACAGAAAATGGAATTTTGCTTTAAAAACTTGAAATGAGAGTTCTAACAGAAATAAAGAGACTTTTCATTTATTTGAATCCTAATAAAGCTAAGTTAGCTTGAAAAAAGAACAAAATATGATTCTCATATCGGATGTTAAAAGATTGCATTTTTCAAAATGTAGACATCTAAAGAGAAAAAAAAAGGTAATTAAAAGAGTTTACTTAAAGTTGATCATCCTTGTGTTCGCATCGAAAAATCAAAACCCATATAATTTTCTCCCAAAATAACAATTAAACATCGCACCGTACCGTAAAAACGCAAATATTGACAAGCTGGCAAAATGATGAGAATATTTTCTAATCAAGTCATTATAAAGGTTCAACGCCAGACGCTAAGTGGTGATAATTTTGAAGTTGGTAACACTATCTGAAGCGATCATATTTTTTCCTCACCTTTACTATCCCTTTGCAGTTCTAAGTTCATTTCACATATATATATTATTATTGTTTATTAAATCATGAGCAGAGAAAAGTGCTTACCAATGCCTTTTCAGAAAAGTTAACAAAAACACTGCTGCTAATTAGCTGTGATAAAACAAACAACCATTATATTTATCTGGCAGTAGCAATTATTTATCGCTTGCAGGAGCATCCCAAGAGTGCCGATTTTTTTTTTTTTTTCAAAATTAGCCGATTTTGTATAAGCTGATCCCTCTAATTTGACTTAAAAAAAGGTTCCAAAAATTATCGGTTTACACACAGAATTATGCGTTATTTTGCTTTCAGATTTGCTCTTTCAATAAACAATTTGATATCCGATCTTGTTTATCAGAATTTTGTGAAAGGTCCGTTTTGTTTGATTGGGATTTTGTGAAAGGTCCGTTTTGTTTGATCGAGATTTTGTGAAAGGTCCGTTTTGGTTGATCGGATTTTTGTGAAGGGTCCGTTAACGGACCCAAATATCCTCTGACCAGACCCCTGAATATGTCAATTTAATATGCACAAATGAGAAACTAGAATATTCTTGAAACAGAAGAGCTAGCAGACAATGCATCAAGGAGCAAGCAGTGCTCGTGAAACTTTCATCTATTGTATAACTGGTCCACCATATAGTCACTGAGGTTGTGGTAAAAATTTGACTAGAAAAATAAGTTTTGAGAAATGGGGCCAATTTCTTTTGCAAAGCTGTGACATTAGGTACAAAATTCTAGGCAAGTAAAATTCTGGCACTTTCTTTTTGAAGCACGTGACATGGTAATTTCAATCACAAACATTTAGAGGAAGCATATAAGTGAGCAAATTACAAACAGTAACGTCCGTTTAATTCTGGGTGTCACTCCTCTTTCCTAAGCACCCCCGTATGATTGTTTATCCTTTGTTAAATTAATCCAAATACTAAGAGCCTCTGCAATTGAAAAGTTCCCTTTCCGAACTAAATCAAGGGCACTAGCATTGGATTTTATTTTTTTAAATGATGAAATGATGTTTAATTTTTTAGTTTACTTAAACAAATATCATTTACTTATTACTTGAGCTATTAAAGACACTTTTAAGTTTTTGCCAGTTTCTGCCGGTTTTTTCCGGTTATAACCAGTTTCTGCCACTGGCATGGCAAAAACTAGTTTCTGCCGGCAGAAAGCCAACCCTGGTGACTATACTCAAATTTTGTACTCACGCAATTTGCAAGATTAATCAATCGCTAAAAATATCAAATAGAAAAAGTTTTAAATCCCCCCGTTGCATGAAAAGCCATAAAACAATAAAGAAAGAATTTTTTTGTTCAAACTCAAGAAAAATGGCAACAGCTAACTTCTTATCAATGAGATCTTTCACGCGAATTAATTTCTGCAGCTGATAATTTTATTCGTATTTATCCAATGGATTGTGACTTAAATTGGAATAAAAAAGGAACTATCAATCGGATTTTTTTCAAAATGGTCTATAAACATTCCCAGTACCAAAACTAACAAACGGTGAAAGTTTCAGCCAAATCTGCCAGGTAGTTTTTGAGTTCATGGATGACATACAGACAAGCATTCATTTATATATATATAGATTTGAATTACAAACAAATCACTTAGAAGCTGATTCTAGAATGTCTTGCCACATATTTCATGCAGTAAGAAGTCAATCAGCTCATGTTATTATCTTCAGTGTTAATACTGATGTATTCATTTTGGCAATTTATTTAGTGATATATAGAGATGTAAAATTTCCAAAAATTTTGAAATGGTAGGAAAAAACCGGTTTTTTCGGGGAAAAAAATGGAAAATTTGATTTTTTTAATGAATAAAATTAGGGTTTCGTAATAGCTTTGTGTTTCTTGGAACATATAAAGGGTTAAGCATTAAAAAATATATGCTATCCACACATTTGCTTGAGAGAAATACATATAAAGGTAAGATTAATTAGAAAAAAACCTTTTTGTTTTATAACTGAAAGCTTTCATGATCAAGCACCAGAAATAAGTCAAGTAGTCATTCAACCAATAATATTGGGTAATGTGTGTCTAATCGTAATTTTCTATTTTAGAATGCCTTTGAAACTTGAAGCATTAATTGAAGTTTTCGACTTTCAAACATGATTGATTTTTTTTTTGAAAGAAAAAATAATACAATGTAACTTTACTTTCTGAAAATGAAAGCTATTGAGGTTTGGTTTTTTCCAATCCAGTCTCAGACCAAATCAAAACTAAATTGGTGTTTCTTCAGCTGAACCAAAACTTAAACTACAGTTTCAATTTATTCATACGACCGTGCTAAGCACAGTAGTAAAAGTCATACCAGCACTCTTGAACAAATTTCAGTTATTATAACCAAGTTGTTCTGTTTCGTTCTTTACTTATTAAATAAAATGTTTTAGGGTCATTTGATCAAGAACTATTGATTTGAAAAATTCTTAAAAAAAAAAAAAAAGACATCTGAATCAAATATATGGAAGAGCCACATGTTAAAATACAATATCTCAGCTTGAGCCCAACTGCAAATTCCCCTTTTTTGCTTACCATGGCAGTATACAGGGTGCGGCAAAAAAAATATCGGACAAAATGTATCATCGAATGGAAGAAAGGTAATTTCATTTTAATAAGTGCCTAATTTATTTTTGTCTCTCACTTTATTAGAAAATAATTTACAATATATTACCTAGTTTATGTATTGTTTTTCGGTTTTCTTACAATTTTAATCAAAATACCTGCTATTTTAAGTTGTTTAACCAAGTAGAACGACAGTTCGTTTGCTTGATGTCCCTCGACAAACAGTATTTGAAACGGCATGCCATTTCAAGTGGCTTGGATGGTCGGGAATGTGTACAAAAACGAACAGTGAACATTTCAGTTAATCGTCAGGTCAATCTAAAAGTGAGTTCAATGAAATCCTTGGGTTTCCACAAGAGAAGTCGTTCGTAAATTTTTAAATTTGTGACCGATAAGTGGAACTAAGGGAAAAAGCAGTTCAAGCAGAAGTTTTAAGAGTTCCAAAAGGTTCAGGCATTCGTATGACTCCAAAGATGCCAGAAACATTTGAGACAGGACGCAAGTTCACACTGGAACAGATACCTTTCACTCATTTACCGTTCCACCAGCTCACATCCCCCAGAACCATTAGTACAGTGCAATTAGACATAAACCCCAACATCCAAAGTAAAAGTTTCCCATTAACTCCAAATTGTTGCATACTGTCCACACATTGTTTGGTAAAAAGTTACACTGTTTACAGTGTCGGGTTTTGGGGGGAGGGGGGGGGAGAAGTTGGTAAATTAGTAGTTTTTATCAGATTTTCGGAAATATTTAGAAAACTATGGCATTTAGCGCAACAAGTGCAATGTACAAAATAATCTGCACTAAATTACGAACAAAATGGTTGTAAGCATTATTTTTTCAAGCAAACGGTTCCAGAGTTACGGCTGGTGTTAAAATAGAAAATTTTCGATTTTTTAAGTTTTTTGGAAAAATGAAATTCTAACTGTTACGTAAATAGAAATAACTAAACAATTTTATTAAAAAGTAATATTGTACGATCATATTGTAGTCTAAAAGAAGCTAAGAGGCATCACATTGGGTTAGAAACGAAGAAATACCGGGAACGAGAACCAGTTTAGTAAAAGTGCGGCGCTGGGTGGTCGTATCAGGGTTGCCAACTTAATGGTTTGACTTCCAAGTGTAGGGGAGAAATTTTGAAATAAGGTTTTTAGGGAGATACGTAATTCTTTTTAGGGTAAATTTTGAGGTTTAAAAATAGGGTTTTATCATGTAAAAACGCGTTTTTTTTTTTTTTTTTTGAGAAATTGAAAAGAAAAAGATATGATGTAAGAACACAACTCGACTAAAACAAAAATTCAAAAAAGGTTTCAATTAAAAAAAAAAAAGAAAAACCGCTTAATATACAATAGTGTATATTTCACAACATCATAGTGCCCGTAGTATGGAATGCTATGACGAACAGTTAACCGATTTTATTTTGTCTCGAGTAACATTGTATGAATATAATTTTATCGATTGCTACCTTTATGGAATGCTTGTTCGACTGTTTTTTTTTTCACTTATATGTATTTTTGGATCACATTAAAACCATTTGTTTTGATCAGAAAAGACATAAAAAATGAAAAAAAGGCTTTTACTCACTCACCGTTGGAAATTATCAATGGTCACGTGACCTTTCAATCTGCCACATATG
This sequence comes from Uloborus diversus, assembly GCF_026930045.1. Classification (NCBI taxonomy): domain Eukaryota; kingdom Metazoa; phylum Arthropoda; class Arachnida; order Araneae; family Uloboridae; genus Uloborus; species Uloborus diversus. Next base: position 123,825,280 of record NC_072731.1, on the reverse strand, counting down.
GCGTCATTGTAAAAGGGTCACGTGCTCATTTGTTATGACGTTATATGAAATTATCCAATTGTAATTTGGGATTTTTTGAGTTGAGTTTAAGGGGAACATTTTTAGGAGTTGGCAACCCTGGTCAACCACTGTATGTGTGAACAACACCACTGTATGTGTGAACCCAAATACTCTCTTACATCGCATGGTGTGCACTGTAAGAAGTGATGAGAGACTTCAAGAAATATTTCAATTCGAATTATGTGCATATCCTCCATCCTTATTTGACGAATCTGGCTTAATGAGGAAGGGGAGCAAATCTTCAATAGTGTCTGTTGATTTGGTTCCAGATTCAAATGAATCATCAGTCACCCATAATTTAGAGAAAGTGTCCTACGTCATTGATGGAGGTCACCTCCTTCATCGTGTTGTCTGGCGACGCCCAGCTACTTTCGGACAGATTTGCGAGCAATACTTAGATTATATAATTGGTCATTATGGGCCAGCAACTGTTGTTTTTGTTGGATACGAGCAATCAACCACAAAAGATGAAGAACACTTACGCAGATCCCGTTCTACCACTAACATTGAAGTAAAAGTTGAAGACTCAATCGATGTAACTATCAACCAATGTGAATTTTTAGCTAACGCTAAGAATAAAATGGGCCTTTTTTATCTCCTTAAGATGCACTTGCAAAGAGGCGGTTGCACAGTTCATCAAGCACCGGGTGATGCTGACTTATTAATAGTTTTAACAGCGATTGATAAAGCTAAGAATGGAGTTGAAGCTTGTGTGATTGGTGATGACACGGATTTACTAGTCTTGTTGACTGCTCACGCACCAACAGAAAACAAATTGAAAATGGTGGTACCAAAGAAAGGCAATCAGCAGGAAAAGGTGTACACTATTTCTGACATTCAGCGAGGCATTGGAGATATGAAAGGTGTGCTCTTGGCGATATACGCCTTCTCAGGATGTGACACAGTTTCATTTATCTACAAGAAGGGGAAAATTTCACTGTATAGGAAAGTACAAGCCAACGAAGGTCTTCGCACGAAGCTTCTAGTCTTCAACGACCCCAAAGCTGACCCCAGTGCAGTGGCTGACGCAGGAAAGCATTTCCTTCTTGCAATGTTTGGAGCCAAGAATACTGAAGATCTAGATAGCTTTCGCTACCAGTCTTACTTGCAGGCTATTGCAAATCAGCCTTACATTCATTGTTCAAGTTAGCTGCACTACCCCCCACTTCAGCAGCTGCCAGCCAGCATTCATATAGAACCTATCACCAGGTCCAGAAGTGGCTGGATGAGAAAAAGAATCCGCTCCAGTGGGGGTGGAAGAAGATTGGTGAACACCTGAAACCAGTTACAACAATGCGTTCTGCAGCTCCCCAGGAATTACTTTCCCTCATAGTGTGCGTTTGCAAAGACGAATGCGTACGTAACTGCGAGTGCAGAAATAGTGGTCTAAACTGTTCAAGCATGTGCAGTAATTGCTCAGGATTAGGATGTCTTAACAGGGACACTAATATCATAGACGATCTAGAAGAGGACGGTGCCATGTTTGAAGAGGACTGAATACTGGTGAATACTTTACATCAATATGCCACATTTAACGTTCTACAGTTTTATTAAATGATGTAATTATAAATCATAATTGTTATGCATGTGATATTTTTATATTTTAAAATCATTTATGATGAAAATATATGTATTCTTATTGCGGCATTGTCCAGAAAAAATTTGGATTTCACCGTGCCGCAGATTTATTTAGCCATGACCCATGAAAGCCTCTTTTCCCTTAAAAGTAGAGCCCCTTAAGTAGGTGGTGAGGCTTTCGTTCCTTCAAGGGCATATCACAAATACAACCACAGGCCCCTAAAATCTCAATTTGCTTTTACAAAACACAATTCATGCAAAAAATTAGTTTTCTTATTGATATTGAATATTTTTTTCGAAAAATCTAAAAAAACACGAAAAATTTCTACTTTTACACCCTCCGTAACTCTGGAACCGTTCACTTAACAAAATAATTCTTAGGACCATTTTGTTCGTAATTTAATATAGATTATTTTGTACATTGCACTTTTTGCGATAAACACCATAGTTTTCTAAATATTTTCGAAAAACTGATAAAAACTACTAATTTACCAACTTCTCCCCCCCTCCCCCCAAAACCAGACGCTGTAAACAGTGTAACTTTTTACCAAACAATGTGTGGACAGTATGCAACAATTTGGAGTTAACGGGAAACTTTTACTTTGGATGTTGGGGTTACGCCTTTTTTTGGTCTATTTGCATCGTACTACATAGGATTTGGTCTGTAGACACTCCAAGCACCTAAGAAAATGTTAGATATCGCCAAAATCCGAAGTCAGGCTTTGTCTGAGATGGAATCAGCACAAGTGACAAAAAATCTGTAGTTTTTTGTGGATAAGGGTCGTAAAATGAATTAAAAAGTGAACCAGAAGGACATTTTAGAGGTTATTTTACTTCTGTGGGCCTAAGAGCACTTCAGCATTGTAGACTGGACATTTTCCTTTAACTCCACACCGATTCATATGGCCAAAAAGACAAGAGTGGTACAAGGCGCAATGTTTTTGACATATCATTTTCAGGGATGAGATTTTTCCGGCTTTTGCCGGAATTCCGGCTTTTTCTGTTCACTTTTAGAACCTTTCCTCCTTTTTTCCTCCTTTTTTTGCTTCTTTCAAGCCTTATTTTTCTCAAAAATCGGGAAAAATACGAAATTTTCAAATTTTTGATCCCCGATTTCTTATTTTTTCTACTTTTCTCCCGCGAATCTTTATCCTCCGCGATATCTGCCAAAAACGTATGTTTTGGAATCATGCCAACGATGTCAAACACGTGCTGCCCCGAAATTTGCATGCCTTGTTTGAGATTTCAATCTTTTTGCATCCTGCAAGTATTTCAATTATTTTTAATGTTGGGTGGTTTTTCACTATATGCTACCTTATATCTGCTTATTTTATTCATCATTTCAATAATATTTTTATCTCTTTTATTTATTTTGGAAAAAATACAAAAGTCAATCAAAAAATGTGGCATAGCACCCACAGTCTCGAATTTTATTGAAACTTTGCATGGTTACTTTTTTTGTGTATTTAATGAAGTGCAAAAAATATTTATGGGGAATCTCAAACCGTTTAGGCTTTACAGCCTGTTAAAAGTTTTGAGATTTCATGATTAAATGAGGCGGCTGCAAGTTGTTCTTTTGATTCCGAAATCGTATTAGGAAGTTTTTAAAGATAAATTTTGGGTTCCAGTGCAAGGAAAAAGATAACCAATCGTTTATATACATATATATATATATTTATTTTCAATTCTTACAATGAAAAGTATGTTCTACCATCATCATCATCATCATCATAGTTGGCTCGACAGCCCAGGGTGGGCCAGGGCCTTCCTTTGGAGAATCTTCCAAGACGTCCTACATTTTGCCTGGGTTTTCCAATTTTTAACTTTGAGAATATCGAAGTCAGATTCAACAGAATCCAACCATCTCATTTTTGGGCGTCCCCTTCCTCGAATTGTCACAGGTTTTGCAGCAAAAACTTTTTTTACTGGGTTTTCTTCATTCATTCGAGAGACATGGGCTGCCCAGTTCATTCTCCTAATTTTTATGCTTTTTATTATGTCAGGTTCTCTAAACAATCTGTAAATTTCAAAATTGAATCGTCGTCTCCAGACACCGTTCTCAGTGATGCCTCCAAAAATGCTTCTTAAAACCTTTCTCTCAAAAATTAATATCTTGTGCTCTCCGGTTAGTATGTTCTACCACATAAAGAAATTTTAGATTCTTCTCTCCATTGTAAATTTTTTCTTTACAAACAGACCCCAATTTTAAAATTTATGTTCTCACTCATTTAACACTATAAACTCAAATGGTTTTAATGAAAAAAATGTATTTTTCTCTAAAAAATATGAAAAGTTGACACTATTATGTGATACAGCCAAGATTGACCTCTGACTCCCCCAACCCTTTGTTAGCTCAGGGGTTTGAAATTGTTGCCTCTTTTTTAAAATTTAGATTTATTTATTAATAAACACTCTTGCTAGAAATGGTACAATGCAGCAAACTGTACAAAATTATTACTTATACTTAATTAAATACGTATTACCTTTAAAACAGGTAAATTAGCCATTTTTTATTGAATTTTTGAAAATCATGGCTTTTAGGTTCTATTTTGATGCGGTTTTGGATATCATCCCTTTTACGAAATTTTTTGGATTTCCTCCTTTTTGCTCTCTGACCACTCTCATCCCTGCATTTTAAGAGTGGACGTTCTACTTGCTCGAACTCAATCCCATTTATTACACTATGGTCTATTTTGGAGTCAAAGGACTACCCTAAACAGACATAAAATTGAACTCTCTAAACCAATTGCTTTATTGGGAATAGGATTGATTAAAAGACTTGCAGCCCTTGAATGAAAATTTCCATAAGCAGTTGCATCTCAGTATTACTGCAAAAGGCTGCTAGTTTGAAACCAATTAAATTTATTAATTGCTAAAGGACTTCTCATATTATTTTTGTTTTGTTGATTTATTTGCTTTTAATCGAGTTTCTTGGAAAAGTGCTTGCCCGTTTTTTTTTTTTTTTTGCACCCTGTACATTTGGTTCGCACAGCCAGCAGAAACATAGTTTTGTGATTAAAGTTATGCTTGTTTGTTTTATGAAAAAGGAAAATTAATTCTTCACTAAGGTTGTTGGTTTAAGCTTTTTTGCAAAAAGTATTATTAAACATTTTATTATCTACATACAAATTATATCGTGATACAATAACTTGCGTTAATGTTCGACAGTATTTCAACATAAAACGGGGGGGGGGGGGGGGGAATTGCATCAAAATTTAAGCGTGAGAAATTTCTAATCACTTTTTGCTGAAAATTTCAATTAAAACCCTAAAAAGTTGAATTTTTTTTTTCCAATTTTTCCGAAGTGGAAATTTATTTTTTCGGAAAAAACGTTTTTTTTTCTGTTTTTTCGGAAATTTTCCGTTTTTTTTTTCCAACCGTTTTCATCTCTAGTGATATATAATACTTACAGGAAATAAAAAGACATAAAATATTTTCATTTAATTAAAAACTGAAGTTCAAAATCATTTTTAAATACATTATCAAACAATGTATGAAGCTTAAAAGCAAAATATACAGGGTGATTATAATTAAAGTTCCACTTTCAAAACGCTGTAAAAATAAAACCACTGGTCAGAATGACCTCAAATTTCAACAGAATATTATCGAAGAAGGGGGAAAACGTACGGCAGAAAAAAAAAATAAATTGTTGGAATTTTTAGCAATAGATGGCGCCGGGGCCGACTGGCCAGGTCGGCTAGTCGGGGATCCCCGACTGGGCCAACCGCCGAGTGGGGCACTCCAAGCATTTTTTTTATTGAACTTAATACATTTAAATTCACACCTAACATTTTTTAAAGTGTCATTAAAAAAAATAATAAAAACATGTAATTCATTTAATCTACGTGAATGTATTTGGAAAGAAGTTTATTTTTCTTCCACCCTAAGCAGGGACCAAAGTAAATAGTCGAAGTTCACCACGTACGAATACTTTCCTCTTTTATCAACTTTCTGTCTAGTTTTTAGAGCTCTGGGGGCCATGGCTCCCACATTGAAGAAACGGGAGGGGACCAGAGAAATTGGAGTCCGACGCAGCCAGGAAAAGAGCCCGAGACGAAAAAAGAGAGTTAAAAACTCATATTTGTAAGTCTATTAACAGAAATTGAAGGGACCTGCAGCATTAGACAAAGCGGCCCCGGCACTGCTATAAATGTGTGGGTCATGCTTTGGGGTGTTGATACATGAGCACAAGCAGGAACAAACACGGAGTGGGGGGGTGGAAGAGAAGGGACATTTTTTGACCCGGTTCCGAGCCAGAAGGCCCGAGATTTTTTAAATGAGGGGTGAAATATATGTTGGGACGTAGGGGTAAACAAGGTAGAGGGGGGCCGTCAAAGTCATTTGTGACGTGTACCAAAATTTCTGTGCACACTCCTGATATTCACTGTTTGTGACAGATTCGACTAAATGCTGTCAGTAAGCAAGATATTTCATTGGTCATTGTAAATTAGCGCTATACGAGTATTTTCATCTCTGAAGCGCATACGGGAAAGCTAAAGCAAGTCTAGACTACGATAAACTGAATCTGAAACAGGACAAAATTTCGACTTCGAGAGAGCTCCTGAACATAAGCGGATTTAGGATTGCATTCCGGGGGGCTGGGGAGGGCAAGGTTTCTTTCTTTCTTTCTTTCTTTCTTTTCTTTTTTTTTTTTTTTTTTTTTTTTTTTTGAGCTACATTAATTGGGGAGTAATTTATCAAAAGCTAACATGTCCAATTTTTAGAAAAATTCATTTTATGATATTTTCTAAACCTTTCACACGACCTTTATCAAATCATTTACTCTCAAGAAATCCAAACGTGAAAAATCCTATTTTATTTAAGAGTAGGACCAGGTTTTTACTTAACGGGGTACCCAGATATGAGGTTCCTTTAGTCAAAAAGTCACCAACGATAATAGCCTTAAGTCTACAATTGAGGACTTTGATGCAAGAACTAGTTCAGTCCAAACTTTTTTTTTTTAATTCATTTTTGCGTGTGGCCAATAGTATAGAAGTTCCGATTGATGCTACAACGGACACAAATGTAAGGTCAGCCCTCTGCTCTCTAGTAAATAATGTGGGAAAGATATTAGCCTTTTTACCGGACACTGCTGTTATTTGTTGGTGTTACCAAAAATGAGTGAGTCTGTACTCACTCAGTTCTTGGTTCTTGCATTAAAGCCCTTAATTGCGTTTTTCAGATTTAAATATCGAAAAATTGCCAGACAAAGTCTTCGAACTTTCACCATTTCCTTAAAGTCACTTAAGATAGCCTAAAATTTCACTTTTTGAAATTTTTGTGGGAGAGCTCCGTAACCCTTTTAAAAGCACTATAGTCAAAAATTGATTTCAGTTTCAGAAAAAAAATGCCCTGAGGGAACCGGTGTTTCCCCCAGACCAAAAAAAAAGGGGCAGTGCGCTTTCAGATAAAAGGGTACTGTTTAGATAAGTTTTGTAAATCAAAAAAGGTGCTTTTTTTTTACTTTTTAGTTTTCTAGGTACATACATTGTTATAGTAATTATTTTTAAAATATTGAAAAGCTTTTTGTTGTTTAGTTTTAAAGGTAATGCAAAAAATATTCAGATATTTTCTAACCAGATTCTTGTAGATAAATTATTGAAACGAAAGAGTGACGTTTCAAGAACAGGCCTATGTGAATCTTTACCTTTTGAAAAAAATGCTTTTGTGAAGTTTTGTCTAAACTTTTAAGGGGTAAGGAAGGTTGATCAAGTTAAGGTTCAAAAGTTAGCTTAAAAGCGGAAGGGCACAACCTCCTCCTAAAAAAAATCTGGGGGGAAATACTCGAGATACCTGTCCCCTTTCCTTTTAATGTTTTCAAACACATTATAAGACTATGTTTTTATAATTTCAATGCCGAAAAATTAAGAAGGAGAGTCGCCGGACTCCCTATAGTAACTAAATGCAATTTAAAATTGGGTATAGTCTACTTCAGTTTTTAAATGCTTCTAAATGAAATCACTGATTCTCCTCCTCTCTCAAGCGTGACCACTGATAGTTTTTCGTTTTTTAATAGTTCAAAATCGTAACGTTTTTGCAGAGAGCTCCCGATGCTTCCCTGATTAATTAATTTTACCAAGGGTAACCTAAAATTGCATTTCTAAAACTTTCCATTTCGGAGAAATTCTGGGAAGAGCCCTCAACATTCTGTTGTAAACGAAGATAGCCAAAAATAGACTTCAATTTTGAAAAAAATAAAAGTTGAGAAAACAAAATCGTGGGGCAACCCTTTCTTTTTCCTATCTTCAACTTACCAAAAATTGTAAAATTACGCTTTTTGACATCAATTTTGATAATATCACTTGGAAGGGAACTAGAACCCCTTCTTCCGATTCTTTTCTCCTTATGCCTATACAGATTGATGCTACAATTTCGAATAATTTTCGGGGGAATTTACCAGATTCCTCCCTTTCCTCGTGTCCTTCCTATGTTGTAAGTATAGAAGCCTCAGGATGCGCCTTTTCAGACTTATAACCATTAATATCCTTTGAAGGCACATAAAAAATGTGTTGATGCTAGCTTTATTTTACGTTTCACAATTTTCTTTTTTTAGAACTTTAAAACTTGATTTAGAAACTTAAAGGAAAATAGGAACTATAGCGGTAGTTAAATGTCTTTGCTCGGCTCGGAAGAATCGAGCTCCGGTACTGGTTAATTCAACTTTTTTAATTTACAGAGGTGGGCCAAAATACTCTTTTGCCGACTGGGCCAAGGTCAGCCAGTCCACCCCTGGATGGTGCTGCAAGTATCAGAATATGTAAATCAAAACACCTGTCATGCGCACAACTCATTGAATTTGTTATAAAAAGGCCAAATACACAGGGTTTTTTTTTCCTCATTTTTCATCTGAGAAGGTCACACAAAGAAAAGTTTATTCAATCATGGTGACACTTTTGCATTGAGAAATTGATAATATTTTTTAAAAAATAAAGAAATGAAAAGAATTGTTCACATGTTTCCCCTATTCTTTTTCTAATATGTAAATTAATACATTATTTTTTATCTTTGAAGAGATGGAATCCTATTCATGGTTTCTCAGACTCCTTATTACCGACTGATCGCCCACATTGGAGTAGTGCTGATGGATTGATATCCCTCCCAAAAAATAATTTCAGTTTGCCGTCTAAAGGATGGGAATGGGAAGAAGAGTGGTATATAGAAGATAATTTGAAAGGACAACCGTTGGAACCTGAGGCATGTGATTAAATTTTTACAAGTATTATTATTTTTATTTCCTTACTTTCTTGGTGTATGGGAACATATTACAAGTTTTTTTGTATAACACCCCAATGTTGAAGAAGAACCTTGTTGGATTGGGTTAAGTCAAATAAAGACCACTGTATCAGCATTAATATTTAACTGACTACGATACTATGTACGCAACATTACTGCATTTCATTTAACGAATGTCAGGGAACAGCGTGTTGTAGTGTAAAAGTAGAATATAAACATAACATGGAGTCTGTCTTGTCATAACGTTTATTCTTATATGGCACTACTAAAAGGAATTAACAGTGCACCTGCAGGGAAATTATATCAATTCCTCCTTTCTACTGAGGATCATAATCTGAAACGTAACTTATGTAAAACTTGTTCAGGAGGTAGTGTGGGCTTTGCAAGATACTGGTAGCAATGATATTGGACTTCACTCTGGCTCAGTGACTTTTCCAGATGAAGCATGAATTGGAACCGCTCGATTCACTGCATCACGGATAACAGCTAAGTCTTTAGTCACACCCAATGGGTCAGCAACCTGTAGACTCAAAGGATTATCAGCTGGTGAGATCAGCTGGTGATTGTTTAAGTAAAATTTTTAACGTATTTTTATTGAGTGTAGATACAGCCTATATGTTTTTGCATGTTACTTAATATGTATGCATGTATATAAATATGAGTATGTGATTTTAAATAAAAAGAAGCAAATTTGTTTTCATCCCATAGTTTACAACAAAAAAAAAAGTCTGTTTCTGGAAAAGAAAATTTAAATAGTAGTTTTTTAAAAAGTTACTTTTTAAAGAAATATTTCAAAAATAATTTTAAAAATAGTTTTTAAAGCTGAAAAAATGTATTTTTGGAAATGTTGAATTATTATTTTTTTTTCTTCACATAGGGTTGGACTTATGCAGTTGATTTTCCTGCTAAATATGGACCAAACAAAATTTGGAACTCTTGTGTTAGACGACGAAAATGGGTTAGATATCGAAGGTTTTGTGCAACAAATAAATGGTCTATGGTAAATTCTTATTTTTGACTAGCAGTGTGTTTGCTAAATATTTTTAAACATAGCATTTAGCATTACATAGCTTATAAATCATTTGTATTAAGGAATTTTTTTCTCTGAAGTTAGGGTTTTTATATAAATTTTTAACCCTTGAAACCATGAATTTCTTGAGGAATAATGCAGCACAAGTGCCCGGAGAAAAATTGTCTGTTCTAAAAGCCTAGCACCACAGTGATCAATATTTTGAGCCATCTTCTTTCTAATGACATTAAAATTATGATTCATATGTTGTCCCCCCAGACTTGTTATAGGAATGCTGATACCTTCTTTGTTGTTTCAGTGAAGTTTTTTGGTTTTTGCTTTGTTACTCTATCATGTAATAAATTTTGTAAAAACTGATCTTCCAGGATTTTAAAACAGTCCGAAAATATTTTTTTCTAACCTTGCTTAGTTTTTAAACTAAAATGCTTACACAAAATTTAAAACATTAGTTCTAGCCCTCTGCATAAAAATATCCCTTGACATTTCTTAGAGAAGTAAAATATACGAAAGCTGCAAAGACCATTATAGTGATCAATTCAATAAAAAGTTAACTTTCTAAAAATAAAATAGAAAACAGGAAAGAAAGGAGATGTCTACTGTTTTGATTTTCAGTGTTTAAAATTTTTGACGTTTAATGTTTGGAAAAATAACAAAGAATTCAAATCTAAAAATTCCGTTCTTTTTTCTTTTTTTTCACTTTCCAATGCATGAAACACACTTGTGAAGGAGTTAATAAATATCTCTGGGCTAGTGATGTAAAAAAAAAAAAAATCATGTTTTCTTATGAAATTTACAATAGATGAAACAAGTCTTTAACCAAGTGATTAATGAAACATTCAATAACAGAAAAATACTTTTATCTTACAACACAAGTTTTATCATAATAATTTACCCATTTTCCACTGGTAGCTACAAACAATGTTTGAATTATGTATCCTTGAATGGTACATGCTGTGCCATTTCATTTGCTAGCATGGCCTAGACCAGGGGTGCCCAACATTTTTCTTCCGGAGGGCCGCACCTCTTATTTAAATCATTCTTGGGGGCTAGAACGCATATGAAATTTCAAAATGTATTTCATTATCTTCTAAATAACATGAGAAATAAGAGAAAAGGAAAGAAACTTACAAATCAGGTTTTGTTGTTATGATTACTTGATGCCTATTTTATTAGATGCATGTTTTTCAGAAACCAATTTCTGATCATTTGTCTCCAAATTTGTTATTGTCAGTAATTGTGCTCTTCAATTCGTAACATTGGACGAAACAATGCCCGGTGTGGCTCGTGGGCTGTTAGTTGGGCACCACTGTGCGCATTGTCTATTAGCGCTTGAGTGCTTGAAACATAACAATTCCATAATTATCTTCCAACACTTATTTTGCTGTGGACTATCATGTTAAGAGTTCAAAACAGTGAGCATTTGAAAAACTGATGACTGATGTCTTTTGAGGCAGGCCAAAGACAATGGAGCCTTTGGCATTTAAAATGGAATTTTAGCAGTACTACTGAAAATGATTCATGAAAAACACAGAGCTTCTGATCATAATTACAGGAATGCATTACTAATGAAGACAAATGTTTGCCCAATATGGGGCTATCATCTTCAAATCCCACTGAGAAACTGATTGCAGTAGTGCAAATAACTGCAAACATAATACTGTAACGTAGGGAAAATTAACTGTTCACCCTGGTCATCTGAATCAATGTTGCTCTGTTGCTGTTTGAGAATGGCTATGTTATGCCGGATCCAGTATATTTGAAAAACAGATTTGCTGTTTAAATGGATATTATTACTGTGCCTTACTTTGTATGTTTGAAGAACAGATTTGTGTCATGAAAAAGCAACTGTATCACCAGCAGTGGATTTGTGATGAAAGTTGGTAGCATTGCCTTTAGCAATGATCTGTGCCCTCTGAGTCAAACTTGCCATTTTCTTTAACATTTGATTGTCCCACCAATGTTGCACAAATCAATAGGTGGGGGGGGGGGAGTACGCATAACTTGGCGGCACTGTAAAGGCGATGTAGATCCTAATCACAGTATTATGCTGCTGCTAGGTAGGATTTGCCCCAACTTTTGTTCAGGCACCGGAAATGTTTTGTACTTATGATGAACAAACCAATTCTGTAGTTGAAGATAAATAATGAATTTAAAGGAAATCGAAAGCTTGAAATTAAAATATTATTTTGGTAATCGTAATATTAAAATTTAAATGCAAATTCATAAAAATAACTTAATTTTTAAAAGAACAATAATATTATTGGAAAATCTTCAAAATAGGATTGTGACATATCAGCCTTTTTATTTAGTTAGTTATTTAATTCTTTGGTAGGTCTCAGTGAAGAAGCTGAAATAAGTCAAAAAGTATTCTTTTAATTTAATTTTGAATTAAAAAATAGTGTTCTATGTAATAAATTTCATGCAAAAATTAAAATGATAGTGCTAAGTAAAAAATTAAACATATTTTAAATAGCTATCAACCAAGTCACAGACGTTTTCTTTGGGCTGCTTCTTTTTCTTTTTATATATTTATTTATTTATTTAGATTCCCAGCATACATGAAGATCCTGTGCTGGAACCATTCATTGATGTTGCTATTGGTGGCACTGAGATTCCTGGAGGGGAAGCTGAAAATTTTAGTGTCTGGGCAGTCACCATAATGGGCAGAGTCAGTATGAACATTTTATGTTGTTAACTTTTACTTATTATAAAAAGAAATTTTGTGTACATATGATGTCTAGATGAATTCAACTCACTCACATCCATGAAGGTTATCTACCAGATAGTGTGAAAAATGAGACAGTGCACCTCAAGAACTGAGGTTTTTGAAAAAACGAGCTGATGTGTGCATCACATGACTTCCTTTTACACCATTTTAATGTTATTTCCTCATCATTGGAAATTTTAATGTGATTCAATAGTTAACGCTCTAAATATCACCAACAATGGTGAAATTGAAATCAGATTTTTAAAAAAAAATCCGCCAAGTTGGTGACAAAACTTGGCCACCAAAAGTCTAACGATATATCACCAAGTGTCTGCCAAATTATAACACCACTTGAGTTTGCATTGAAATTAACAATGATTTCCCCCAAAAAGGTGCAAAAGACCCCTTTAGAAGCACCCGAATGCAACCAAAAGGGGAGGTGCACAACTAGACTCCACTAGGAGTCTACGTACCAAATTTCAACTTTCTAGGATATACTGTTCTTGAGTTATGCGACATACATACATACGGATGTCACGAGAAAACTCATTGTAATTAACTCGGGGATAGTCAAAATGGATATTTCAGGGGGTTGAGAAAAAAAAAACTCAGCATTCATTTAGAGGTGAGCAAAATGGAAATTAAGGCCGATTTTTGAGTAAAATTATTTTCATGAATACAATACTTCCTTTTTTGCAAAAGGAAGTAAAAATCATTATTCTGTTTGCTTTTCTGAAGGGCATTTCCTCATAATTAGCTTCTAGTAATTTGCAAAAGCAATAGATAGATAGAAGTGCCTTCAGATAGTGCAACAGTTATTATTCTTTAAAAATTTGTTTCGGTCTTGAATTATAAATATGTAGAAGTGAAGAAAAGCCCCGAAGAAAAATTTTGTGAAAATGTCACACTTAAATTTATTGAAAAAGAGGAAATGAAAGATTTTATGATCAATTGAATTGTTTTTATTCAAATTTACTTATTTTTAGGTCACTTTTATTTTATAATGAATCTATTTTGTACAGATATGTGTATAAAATTTTAAATAAGAACCTTTTAATGCACACAACTTGCAGATTATCTGCAGACACGTGTTTTGATGTTACAAGGAACTCCTTTTTCAATGCAAAAGAAGTGAGCTTATGGATGAAAAGACATCCAACAAAAAGGGCATCATTTCATTCATAAGCTCACTTCTTTTGCATCGAAAAAGGTGTTCATTATATTGCAAAAACTCATGTTGCAGTGTAATTTACAAGTTTTGTGCTATAGAATGTTTTAATTTTTCTTTTCTGCACAAAAATTTTAAATTTCTTTCTTTGATATGTATATGTTAAATATTGCAAGAAAAAAAAATAGCATACGCAACCACACCTAGAATATGTTGCCATAAATTAATAAGTCAGCACTACTACATCAGAAATTTTTTTATTTATTAATTGTGTGTCATTCTTTTCTGTCTAAAAACCTATTTAACAGCATCTGTTATGATTCAGATTATGTCATTTGAGTGATGAAAAATTGTCCATGTGAGGCAAGAAATTTTTGTTTCAACAATAGTTTATTACATTGTGCAAATCCTACTTTATTCGTCTTACTAGTCAAACTATAACTCTAACAGTATTAGAGAAAAAATTGAACTCTAGGCGTCATGATGGTACCTAGTATAAGTTTCTAAGCGTCAAAACGAACATTCTAGGTGTAAATTTTTATGAATCAAATATATGTATCCAAGCATTAAAAAAATGTATTAAACACTGCTGATATGCACAGCATTTTACCAGCAGTTGATTGCTTATTTTTAAAATATACATTAGAAAATGAAAGACAAAATTGATTGCTTTTGAACTGTACTTTTCCAAATTTATCCTTTAGGCAATTTAGGGATGTTAACCACAGTGAGTCGAGGAAGAAAAGCTTCAATGTGATCCAAAACTTTTGTTGTAAAATTTTGTACATTAAATAGAAAATCTGGGCTTGAAATCAAAATTTTTGGTCATAAAATGCTACTAACAACTCAGCTTATTTTTAACTATGAACTCTATGAATATATCCATTGAACATCTACTCTCTACAGTGCCAGAAACAGAAATACAGTCAACCCTCATTTATCACAGTTAATTCATTCCAGACTTATCTGCGATAACTGAATTTCCGCGAAGTAGGATTCTGTATTTATAAACCAAATATTTTCCTTATTAGAGCACATAAAACGTACTTACGACTATTTAAATAGGTTTTTAAGATAGAGCAACCTAGACATAACAGCACTCTTAGCCACTATTAAATTTGTAGTATTCAATGTATTGCACAAAATAATATACTAAACTAAAAAGATATCACTTTGTTAATTATTGAGAAAAAAACTACACACTCACTTATAGTTCTTACACACTCTTACTAATCTATGAAAAAAGTTCAACTTGTTTGATGATGAATTAATTACCAGTTAGTGACCATATGTGTCCCCATTTGTCCTCAACATTCATCCTCATTAAAGGTATTACGTATGCAGCTTAAAAAGCTAGTACATTGTTGAATACCATCTACACTACAGATGCATTTTCCCCCTGGTAATAATACAGTGATTTATACTTTTCAGTTAGTGCTTAACAATTAAAATGAGATAGCGATTCCCTTCACTTTCTTCAAAGATTTTATGCCTCCACTCAAGGCCGAATTGGGAAGTGTGGAGGCCCCGGGGCAACGAAGGAGTGGAGGCCCCTTATCAAGGTTCGAAAAGATCATCATATTTTCAAAAATATCAGATATTTTGATATACATCCGAATATTTTGTTTCGACCCGTGAAAGTTAGAATATTTTATCAAAATTTTTTTTATTGTGTTGGCCCCTTTGTTGTGGAGGCCCCGGGGCAGTAGCCCCGCCTGCCCTACCCTAAATCTGGCCCTGCCTCCACTCCCTCAACTAGTACAGCTACAGCCCCTCAAAAGAGCTCACCTTACTTAAAAGACAAACTTTGTTATTTTTTTGTAGTAAAAAGTTTACACAGGCGCTTAAAAAAGATTAATTACTATATTTAAATGAAAAAAAACTAGAAAAACCGTGATGTAGTGAAGCCACAAAAGTCAAAACGCAAAATAACGAGGGATGACTAAAAGTACTTGGAAGTGTCAAAAGATGTGCACATATTTATAATAATTGATGTAGTTAAAGTTCCAGCACAGTTTTCTACATTATTGTAAATTTTCCCCTTTGCTACCAGGAGAAAAAACAAAATGAAAAAGATGGTTCTACATTCTTTAGTCCTAATATAGTCATTTATAAGTCATATAGTTCATCTAGTGAGTTAATTTTATTGATTAATAAGTATTTTATCTAAAATTCTATGTGATATGCTGTTTCCCAGGGTGTGAGATAGCATTTACTGCATTCTTGTATGTCACACACTTTCTAAAAGCATGAAGTGTGCATTTATTTCAGACCAATCTAAACACTCCTTTCTTTTGTATTTTTGTAGCAAAAAATCAAAGTTGCCAACATGTATAAGAAAGCAAATTAGTTACCAGAAGCTCCTGATTTTAAATTCTATTAGAATGATATTGATTTAAGTAAATTAATATTGATCTAGGTGTAAGAAAATTTGCTTTATATGTACGTAACAGTAAGCTTTTTTTTAATTTTATAACAGCCGACTGACAATATTAAACAGAGTTGTATTACCTCTTTTTCATGGTGCATGCGTACTATGATTTAGATAGTATTGTTTAATATTACGTTTTAATTTTTCAGATAGCATTTCGATATGGGGTGACACAAAATTCCCCTGAAGGATCTGGCTGGGTTCCAATTAATACCCCTGAAAAGTGTGAAATTAGTCAGGTGTCTGTTGGTCCCACCGGTTTAATTTGGACTACAACTTGGGATGGAAGTGCTTTAGTTCGTGCAGGAGTTACAAGAGAGAATATTATGGGTAATTTCTTACGTTTTGTTTATATAAAACTTAGAACTGTAGACAAAATTTAACCAATAAAAATGGTAAAGAATTTGGCATCTCATTTTATTGCATAATATTTCAAAAAAGCTTTTCAGTGCAGATACCACTTCGTTGCTGAGCTTGCCAGTATGGTTATGAAAGGAAAAATTTTGAGTTTGAGAAAGGGATATACTTCAAACCTGAAAATACCCAATTCAGAAGTTTTCTATTGATGTTTTAGGACTAATCTATATTTTAACATAATCATTTTTCCAAAATTGATTAATTCAAGCATGTACCATGTGCAGTTATTGATTTACAGTGATGCATTTCATCACTCTTTGGCAAAAATAAAAGTCTGCATAATATTTTCAGTAGTCAAAATATTAATGGATCCAGTGAGAATCAAGTCTGTTGAAAGTTTTTGGTGTGATCTATTTTGGACAGCAACAAGTAGAAAATCCAAAGAAAGGATGTTATGACTGTCTAGAGTCAAGTTTCGGGTCACTAAAAGACAGAAATTGGAGGTATATGGCTGGAAAGAGGTTTTCCTGGAAATTGGCCGTAATCATGCCTAAATATTAATTCTCCCCCCCCCCCCAAAATATAGCTTTTTAATTTGTTCTTACTTCCTTGACTGTGGCCAGAAATGTGTCCTTACTTTTTTATTTATTTGCTCCTCTGTGCAAAAAGATATATCTAAGGAAAAACAGGAACACTTTTGCTGCTTAGAGGAACCTACCGACCTTTTTTGACCTCCAGACACTTTCCCACAGAAAAGTAACAACCATAGAGGAAACTTAAATGTGTCCCCATTTTTTAATAGCATCAGAAGACAGAAGAAATGAAAAAGCAACTTTTGCTGGTCTATGAATATTGCCTTTCATAGACAACTTTCTCCATTAAGTAAATTACTTTCTGAAACAGTGAAGCATTGTCCCAAATATCAGAGACTGATCTAAAGTGTCTTGCCTCATAAAACTGGGGGGGGGGGGGGGAGTGGGTGTGTTGCAAAGACACACAATAGAAGTGAAACTTTTGTGCAACAGGGAAACATTTTAGTTATTCGTCAATCACTTTTGAATAGTATAGATTGTGTTTATCATTTATTTATTCAGATAAAATTATATACATATGTGTCATTCTGCATGATCTTCTTTGTTCTTAAGGATGGAAATTATCATTTTTGTACACATACTAATATTGCTGCAGAGCACAATCCAATGGATAACCACAGTGGCTCAGCACTAAGTTTTGAATCATACAGACCCCAAATCGAGTCCCGACCATGATGTTCACAATGAAGTTGTATAGTTGTATATTTTAATAAAAAATAATAAATTATAAACAACAAGAACTCTAAACAATACTCGAAATGCATTGATTATGTACATTACTTATGTTTCAAGAGATGCTCTGTTGATAACCAAGAGCTGTACTCCATGCAGTACATGCAACCATGAATAACAAGACAGAAAGAAAGCTAGAAGAGCCCATGTGCAACTTTCTATACTTTAAACAACTATGTCACTTTTGTCATACACAGAATTTAAGTATGAGATCTACTAATTTTATCACTTTTTGCTGAAATTTTCAATTAAAGCTTCCTGAACAGTTGAAAAAAATTCAATTTTTCCGAATCCGAAATAAACTTCTTCGGGAAAAAACGGTTTTTTTCCTTTTCCCCCCGAAATTTTCCGTTTTTTCCAGGCTGTTTTCATCTCTAATTTCTATACATAATAGGTTCTTGGTAAACTAACTGAGTTGCAGTATTTTGGTAACGGAAGGACATCAAACTGTCACCTTATTAATGAACCTATTTCATGGTTGAAAAAAAAAGTATTTTAAATTACTTACCAAAAAAGTTTAACTAGACATTCAAAAGATAAAAGTTAACATAAATATTATATGCTGCTAACAAGTTTATGGAAGTTACAATATGTAACAAAAAAGAGATTTTTTGCTCTGTAAAAACACAAAGAGAAAACTTGATTTTGCACTTGGTTTTCTAAAAGTCATCAAAATATTTGGAAAAAGCAGGTTAAAATTCAAGAAACTCATTCATTTCTGAAGAGAAGGGTACACTAGCTTGCCATTCGTCACTGGACACCTCATATAAGTCACTTAAAGCGGGCTCACACAACATCAATAGCGTGTAGGGCCACGATTTGCTGCAATGACAGCTGCAACTCTTTGAGGAAGACTTTCCACCAAGTGACGATATGTTGCAACAGGAATCAGACTCCATTCCTCCTTCAACATGGCGTAGAGCTCAGTCTTGTTTCGGGGCCGGGTTGGTCTGGCTCTCAGCCGCCACTCATACACATCCCAAAGATGCTCGATGGGGTTAAGGTCTGGACTCTGGGCAGCCAATCAAATTTTTCCACATCCATGTCTTCGAACCAGGTAGTAATAATATGTGCGGTATGGTGCATACTCTTGTTGAAAGGTAATAGGGCCATTTCCGAAGTATTGCCACAATGTAGCAAGCAGTTCTGTAGCAAGCAGTGGGCAACCCCACGTTGCGAAGGTAACGTGGGGTTGCTCAGAACTGCTTGCTACCACTCGGCATTCATGATTCCATCCACTGCAAAAAGTGGACTAAGCTCATACGATGAAAAACACGATCACACCATTATCCTACCTCCACCAAATTTCATCGTGGGCTGACACAGTCCTGTAAATATTGTAAACCAGGCATTCGCCACATCTACACACGTCCGTCGGACTGCCACGACTGGTAGTGTTATTCATCACTCCATAGGATGATTTTCCACTTATCTAGCGTCCAGTGATGACGTTTTTCGCACCACTCTAATGGACTGGTTCCACTGTCACGTGTGATATTTGGCTTGTGAGCTGCTTTCTCGTCCATGGAAACTAAGTTTTACAATTTTTCGAGGAAGCTTACAATCACTTGCTTCATTCGACGTACTTAATCAAAATTGATCTGCCACCTTTTCTTGCGAATCCATGTGATTTGCCATCACCACACGCTTCAGGCTTTAATGGTCTCGATCCATCAATTTATTTGGTTTACTTGGTCTGGGTTGGCACATTATCACTCCATCTCTCTTCCATTTTGATATAACATCATCCACGGTAGCGCGAGGTATCTGCAATTCCCCGTTAATCTCTCTTACTGAATGCCCAAACCTATGGGCTCCAATAATCATTCCTATTTCCTCCACTTGAAGTTCACATCTTTTGTTCATTTTAACTACAAAAGCAGTTCTGAGTCTCGGCACACCATTCTCAACCTTTTATAGTTGGTTTGATGTATGCATCACGTGTATGGACTCGCTTTTCGTGGGGTGTCAGGTGACGAATGGTCAGGTAGTGTATATGGCAAGTGACAGAATTTTTTTTTTTTTTAAATTCAAGTGTCATGTCTCCTTTTTCCTAGAATTCACCTCTTCACAACATAGAAATTTAGCACATTTTTGTATTTGTATAAAACTCTTTACTCAAAACACGTTTTTGATTTTTATAGAGCTTGTAATTATGTATGTTTGTTGTCATAAATTTAATATTGTGCATTGTTTACCATTATGATGTAATAAAAAATGTAGTTCAAGTAGCAGCTTGTTCGGCATTGGCAGTGTTTGGATGCTTCTGAAATCCATTTCAAAGGCTCAATAATAGCAGTTTGTTCTTTTCGATGTGATGAATTCTTAATGAAATAATAACAAAATTTGTAATTGTTGAAATGGCCTCATGGTTTTCATTGTGTTTGTCAATGAAGTTGATGATTAAAGTAAAACCTCTACTCGTTTTCTGTAAATTTATGGATATATAATATGAGTTGCACTTTTCTGAATGTTAATGACAACTGTCTTCAGTCAATCTTCCAGTTTTTCTTGACTCCTGGTGTTTTAAAGAATATTATCTGATTATTATCATTTTTCAGACTTTCAAAACTATTTGCAGCTATTACATTGATTTTATTTGTTTATGAATATTTTGCGAACATTTTCTACTTGTATTTTTGGCCTGATATTTTATATTTGTCTGTTGTACTTACGAATTATTCCTTATTAATTTTTGAATTTGTTTTAGGCAGTGATTGGATTGTAGTGGAGCCTCCTAGTGCTGAAGAGGGGCTTATTCAAGTTTCCGTAGGAAAAATGGCAGTGTGGGCTATAAGTAAATCAAACAAGGTTATAATTTATATGTCCTTTTTTCCCCGTATTTTATGTAGGTGATAGGAATACAATATATCCATATTAATGAAAACCAATTCAACTGGATTCATTTAGAGGGGGGAGGCTATAAAAATTTCTTGTAAACATTTCATGTTGCTTATGCGTCGCAATACAAAAATTCAGTAAAGAAAGTTACTGTTTGTTTGTATTTATTCAAATTACACCCACAGAAATATTGAATTCATCTCGAAAGTCAACAGAATGGTGTAATAGTTAGACCTTGACCTCTTACACTCAAAGGCTCAGGTTCAAACCTGGCTCCAGTCAGTGGATCTCACAAGATGCAGGAAAAAAAACAGCATCCATGTGGTGTAATAATGCTGCATGTGAAAGGTCCCTCAACATGGGCGGATTTATGGGGGGGGCAGAGGGGGCAATGCCCCCCCAGTTTTGGGAAGACTTTATGTAGTAACAACACATCTTCCAAAAATTAAAAAAATATATATATTTTTTTTGTTTTTGAATAGTTCAGAAGAGCATGAGTGGATTTATAGGGAGGGTGGCAAAGGGTGCAATGCCCCCCAGTTTTGAGAGGAGTTTATATAGTAACAACTCATCTTCCAATATCTTATAACAAAAAAAAAAAAAAATCATGATTTTTTCTTTTTTGAATAGTTAAATGAAAATGAAGAGAATAGCGAATGTTCTTTTCTGAAGGGAGAAAAGAAAAAGAAAAAAAACGAATATTAAATACAAATAGTATAGCTGTCACTAGGATACTGAAAAATGGTCTAAATTCACTATTTTGGACTGAAAACCATTTGGGCAGGTATATGTATAAAAATATAGGCTAAACGAGCTATGCATTCAGCTGCAACACTTATAATAATTGAGGTTTGGGACCCCCCCCCCCCCTCCCCAATTTGGGCTAACAGAACGATCTACTCGTTACGATTTGTTTTCTCTCTTTTCAGAATGTTTATTTTCAATTTGCGTGATTTCAAAAACTGTATGTTTTGGGTTGTTACAGACCAAAGATTTTGAAGAACCTTTTGGTATCACACGTTCAAATGAAATTGGGTGATTTGAAATGCATATGCTATTGCAAAAGAAGTACATAGCTAAAAGGTTTTTGTACAGCAAAAGACTATCAAATGTAACAGTTAACACCATACTCAACGAATGTATGTAACAATGAAACAAAAAACTGGAAAAATTGTCCAACCATTGAACAAACAGAACGTAAAATCACTGTAAACGATGCGTTAATTTCTTAGGGGAAAAAAATAGGAATCTCAATCCCTAGCAGTTCAAAACTAAATTTCTGATTTTCCAGAATCATACATTGTAAGGAAAACGTCTGAATAAAAGAAAAAGTGAGGGAGATATATTTCTGGCACAAAAGTTTTGCACAATTCTTGTAAGATCGCATTATTACCTGATAAAATGTTTTTCTAACTGTGTTTTCTTTATTTTTTAAAGGAAAAAAATTGTATATATGAAACTAATAGTTAGAACTGTACTTCATGCGCTTGGAAAATTTTCGGCTTGTCTTTTTTTTTTGAGAAAGAAAAGTAAATACAAATACTAGAAAAAAATAGGAATCTCAATCCCTAGCAGTTCAAAACTAAATTTCTGATTTTCCAGAATCATACATTGTAAGGAAAACGTCTGAATAAAAGAAAAAGTGAGGGAGATATATTTCTGGCACAAAAGTTTTGCACAATTCTTGTAAGATCGCATTATTACCTGATAAAATGTTTTTCTAACTGTGTTTTCTTTATTTTTTAAAGGAAAAAAATTGTATATATGAAACTAATAGTTAGAACTGTACTTCATGCGCTTGGAAAATTTTCGGCTTGTCTTTTTTTTTTGAGAAAGAAAAGTAAATACAAATACAAATACAGATATGACGACCAGCAACAGGCTTTGGGCCCAGCTAGACTGATCCTAGTCAATTTACAATCCCCAGTGAAGATCAATGGCCCTCTTAAAACTATCTACTCCCTTGCTCATTACCACCTCTTCCGGTAAATTGTTCCAAGGTTCCACTACCCTGCTATAATAATAAATTTTCCTAATATCCATGTTAGCCTGATATTTAAATAGCTTAAAACAATGACCCCTTGTCCTGTTTTCAGTGCTTAACTTCAGCCCCTTAACATCTTTCATTTTAATAAATTTAAACTGAATCATGTCCCCTCGGTCTCTTCTTTGCTCAAGACTGTACATTTTTAACCTTCTAAGCCTGGAATCATAGTCTAAGTGAGAAAGTCCATTTATTAGCCTTGTAGCTCGCCTTTGAACCCTTTCCAATACATTAATGTCTTTATTAAGATAAGGAGACCAAAACTGAACAGCATACTCCAAATGAGATCTTACCAAACTTCTATATAAGGGCAGAAGAACTTCTTTAGATTTGTTTGAAATAGATCTATTGATAAACCCAAGCATCTTATTGGCCTTGTTACTAGCAATGCTGCACTGTTGGCTAAACTTTAAATCCTGACTTATTAAGACCCCCAGATCAGTAACTTTGTCTGCCTGACTAATGACTGAACCTTGCAAATAGTAACTTGTACACTTATTTCCATGCCCTAAATGTAGCACTTGACATTTCCCAACATTAACAGCCATGCCCCATTTATCAGCCCACTCCGTAATATGATCTAGATCCTCTTGCAGCTGCTTTGCTTGTTCTTCATTATCTACAGTCCCCATAACTTTGACATCATCAGCAAAACAATTCATGTTCCCAGAAATATTTTTGTGAATATCGTTCATAAAAACAATGAACAAAACAGGCCCTAACACTGATCCTTGAGGAACCCCGCTTAAAACCTCACTCCAATTAGAGTAATTTCCCCTTACAACTACCCTTTGTTTCCTTCCGGTCAGCCAGTTTTTTACCCAAATGAAAGTTTTCCCTCCTATTCCTATATCAGCTAATTTGCTAAGTAGAGCAACATGCGGTACCTTATCGAAAGCTTTTTGAAAATCAATGTAAACAACATCTACAGGCTTCTTATTGTCCAAAGCCATGGTAACTTTGTCATAGAAATGTAATAAATTAGTTGCACAAGATTTGCCTTTCCTGAAACCGTACTGAAAACTAGTCAATAGATTATTAGTCTCTAGAAAATTTACTATCTCAATTTTTATCAATGTTTCAAAAATTTTGCAAACCACCGAAGTTAGACTCACAGGTCTATAATTTCGCACACTCCCTTTAGACCCTTTCTTGAAGAGCGGTGTAATGATAGCCAGCTTCCAGTCCTCTGGCACTGTCCCCGAGTTATAAGAAGCATTGAAAATATTTACGATTACATCTGCTAATTCTTCCGCACGTTCAACTAAAATTTTTGGATAAATATTATCAGGTCCCGGAGCCTTAGTCTCTTTAATTTTTTTCAAATGAAGTAAAACGTCATCCCTGGAAAATACAAAGTCCTCAAGCTGTACTATAGCTTGTGTCTTGTTGGTGTCAACTGTTGAGATACAGTTATCGTTAGAAAATAAGTTGAAGATTTTCGTTCCAACTGGGACCCGAACCTAGGGCCACTCGTTTGGAAGCCCAACGCTCTAGCCATCGGGCTATACTATCACAAACTGAATAAATTTCAGTTATCTGAACGTTCTGATTAATTGAATCTTTTTACTTACGGGGAAAACACCATTTTCCTTACTTTCTAAATACTGTTTAAAAATTAAGGTAAGTCATAATCATCTAAGTCTAAATGAGACAGTTATTGTCATTATTGAAGTCTGAGTAAATCAGTCATCAAAAGTTTTGGAAAAATTTGCTGAAATTTGATAAAAACCTATAAAAACCTTACACAGATTGGTAAAATCGTAAAAATCCTTTAACTGTAAAAACTGACGAATTTTCGTTAAAATTACAAAAAATCAAACAAAAATCTGCAGGTAAGAGTGAATTACATGCAGGGCCGGATTTGCCTATAAGATAAACAAGCTATAGCTTAGGGCCCCTGCTGTGAAATGGACCCCTAACTCCCAAAAAATTGTAATTTATTCCTTAAAAAAGTGGAAAGTGCTTGAAAAACTAATTTCATTTTCAAGTACTTGAAAACCTTGAATATTTGGAAACGTGTGGCTACAAACCTTAAATTTTAAAATTTCTAACAAATTGTAGGGGGGGGGGAATGCCAAAATGTGTCAAATTCAGCTCCTTGCTACATTTTGTATCAAAAATGTAAAAATCATGGTTCTCGCGTTTGTAACATATTACTTAAAATAAATGTTTTTGTGACTCACATGCTTCATATCTTGCTATTTATTTAATCCCGAATGCAGAATTTTGGAAATTCTTTTGCATTGATTGCTTTTATCTTACTTTTACTGCATATTGTTAATCTGTTTAGCCCGGGAAAAAAATGATACACTACCCCTATTCCTTTTCGTTTCCTGCACTACTTATAATTTTAAAAAAAGTTGTAATGAGAAATTAAAGTTTATTTTTTTCTTTTAAACTTAAAATAGCCGTTTCTTACAAAGTTTGAACCATGCTGTACAACTGTATAATCTACTACTCAATTTCAGAGACTGGAAAGTGCAAATTATTGGTTCTAAAATCCCTGAAAAGAATTGGCACAGTATAGCCTACCAGGGCTCTTGAGCCAAAAACCCAATTTAACTAACCAAACCTTGAAAATAATTAGACAAGTCTTTGAAACTCCAAAGCAAAGTGTGCTTCAATTTTATTTCTTATCAAGTGTATAAATTAAGAATTGTTCAAATGGGTAGTATGTTACTCTCTTTATACCTATTCTCTAAATCTGTACACCATTTCTTTTAAAGTATTAACTTGTATCACAAAGCACTTTTAAAGCGTAAAACTTTTTAAAAAATGATTTGCCTATTATTTCCAATTAACCTTTATAAGACTTCAAAATGCAGAATTTTATATAATTTCCTCCCGGGCCCCCTAAAATTGGAGATATTCTATATCTCACTTAAAAGAGAACCCTGCGTCACTCTCTTAATACCAGCCCCCTCTCTTTTAAGGTCAATTCAAAAAGGACAGCATGATTACACATAGTAATGAAAACGATACATAAAAAAGTAAAGAATGGGCTTATGCATCACAGAAAACAGATAAAAACATGGGAGGGGGGGGGAGGGCAATTAAAAAATGTTGCTTCAAAAAAAAAAAAAAAAAATCTGCCCCCCCCCAAGAACTCAGTCCTAAATCCGCCTATGTCCCACAAGTACTTGTTTGACTTTGAATTAAATTTTCTAGTGCAATTTTGCATCAAAGAGAGCCTAAGTGCCTCCATCTGTTGGAGAAGTTGGGCACTGAAAAGATTTTTTCTCTTTAAGAATGTTTTTATGATATAACTGTTTTAAAATTAATTCATTATGTACATTAATTTTCTTTGAGGGAAATCATCAATAAATTCAAAAGGTGTGTAATATGTTGTTTTGTTTGTATATGATAGGTGTGGTTTCGCAAAGGTGTTGACGGTTTACATTCAGGTGAAAATGTGAAAGATGCCACTGGTAGTGGATGGATTGAAATGTTTGGAAACTTAGGAAACATTAGCGTTGCCCTAAATGATCAAGTAAGCATGGAAGAAAAATATTATTGCAAGTTATTTAAAGTATTTTATTACAAAAGAAATTTTGTTCTAAAACTCTTTGACTGTAAGGCATGCTTTGCCTTCTTTGAAAAGGAATATACAGTAGACCCTCGTTTTAAGCGGGGGTTAAATTCCACAGAAATGCCGCATAAATCAAAACCACTTAAATTAAGACTTAATAGTGGTGTTAAAATAGGGGTTACATTCCAGAGATGAAAAAAATATACTCCATTCTAGTGATGACTAATTTTATAAGTAGTTTAATGTGTACTAATGTCAAAATATATGTACAACATGCATAAAGAAACATAAATTAATTTTGTATTTATAAAAAGGTGCTGACTATGACAGTATTTTGGCAGTCAGTAAGAAATTTTTTTCCAGAGCATTAACGCATCTATGATCATTTGCGTCATTTCCATGATAGAATCTTCCTTCACTTACAAATCAGAAAGATCATTTGCTATTGTCAAGGAATGGCTCAAAATTTTTAACGTTAACGTTTTTGGTATTGTGTCATGGATGTCGGTATCCTTGTTGCTTTTGTCCCCCTTCTAAAAGCTCTTTTTCCAGTGAGTTCTGAACTGTGAGTTTAATAACTTTACTTCTGGAAAGAACTTTTGAGCCAATCACATAAAATGTCTCCAGTGGTCCAAGCTCGATTATTAGCATGCCAAAATGCACTTGATTACGTGCAATCTGCAATCTCAGGAGTTTGGATTTTGAAAGAGGGGAAAATTTTAACTGTTTGCATTGCTGCATCCGCGTAAAATAAAATAAAGGTGTCAAATCTTAAACTGCGTATAATCAAAACTGCATTCAATAAACCTGCATAAAACGAGGATCTACTGTATAAGTATGCCATAATGCCCTTGACATTTTCTATTTCAAATTTATGTGTGCTCGATGAAACTATAACTTGATCCTGTAAAGCTGAATAATTCATATCATTACCCAGGGCGCTCATAAGCAAAATTTTAGGGGTGGGGGCCCTCCAAAATTTTCCCCATGGTTTAACTAAATATTTTCCCCCTGGAAACCAATTTCAATACAGATTAGACATATTAAAATTCGAAATTTTTAATAACTTATTCATTAATGGTTAAAAAATAATTTTTCTTACATTTTTGCAAAGGAAAAAGCACTAAAAGCAAGGAATTTCTGATTTCCAAGGGGGGGGGGGCTTGAGCCCCCCTTGGAAATCAGAATATAGGGGGGCTTGAGCCCCCCTTTCCCCCTATATGGGCAACCTCGATCATTACCAACAGACCAAGACTGCAATTTTGTCGAATGTGTCAGTTTTCACTTATGACAAGGGTGCCCAACGTTTTTTATCCACCTTATATTGAAATTATTTTCACGGCTCAGAGCACATGCAAAGTTCCAAATAATTGATTTTTTTCAAAACAATATCCAAAATACAAGTCAAAAATTGCTGTTATCATTACTTGATACTTATTTTATTAATTGCATCTGTTTTACAGAAACTAATTTCTTATTTGACTCCAAATTTCTGACAAAGTGACTAATCATGGTTTTTAATTTGTAACATAGAACAAATCAACCTACAGCCTGCTGGCCATAGGATGGGCACCACTGTTTAACATTTTATTGAAATAATATCATGAAGTCAAACAGACATCTCTCTTAGTAACCACTACACCTTCAAGTGGCATCTAGCTGTGGTCTCGATCAACTGTGACCCAATCTATAAGTTCGCCCTTGAAATGAGAAAATAATTACTCCCATCTTATCACTTTGAGACTATCAAGTAGACCTGACCTGAACTCCAATCCCAATATGAAAATTTATGACACTTTCCAGTGATGTTTGTAAAAATATAGAACTTAAAACTTCAACAATAAACTTTAAATGGGTATTAAAAACAGCGAAGAAACTTTTTTAAAGAGCACTTCAGGAAGACAATTAGATTCAATGACTTCAGGAATCATTGAATTTATTGGAAAATATGATAAAGTTTGGGTCATTAGTAGGTTTTTTTATGTGGTCTTAGCAGTTCTGCAGCTGACTTACATGTTAAAAAAACATTAATGAATTATTAATTTTGAATTTTTTTTTTTGGTATGATTCCAACTTCTCTTGCTCTTCTCTTTATTGTACTTAAGCTTTCACGAAATTTCAATGTATATTTATACAAGTTATGAAGTGTTTTATTTGGCCTGCCCTAAATGTTTATCTTGAAGTGTAATTTTGTAGCATTGCTTCTCAAACAAGCAACTTTTATTTGTGATTCAAGAACTCAAAAATCATCAATTATAGTATGATTTTGTTTTCCACAGGTTTTTAGTATTAGCATGGATTATCAGAATATTAATATTAGAACTGGCATTGATACATATGAAACATGTGGCCGGACTTGGAAGACTATCACAGCACCACTGAATTTATTGCACCACGGTTCAAGTTTATCCAGCTTGAACTCAATGTCGACTACTTCCCAGCAAGACTACTCCTCTACGGCAGACTCAGTTTCTCTGGATGGCCGAACACAAAGCTTCCGTAAGAAAAGCGATGAAGTGGTCCCAGCTTTCATCTCAAATCAAAGTGATCAAAATGTACCGATTTCCTGTGACAACATTGCAGTTGAATGTGACAAAAATGAGTGTGGTAACCTTGAAGGAATCAACTTGGCAATAAGTGAAAATTCAGTGGACAGTGATAGAAGATTTTCTCATTCTGAACTCGATAGCTCATTCATGAGTTTGGACATACCAAGCCTTGCATGGCAACCACAGATGGAACCCATAGTGACTCAAACTGCTACTGAAGTGCAATGGACGTGGGTTAGTGCCAGTGGATGCTCTGTGGATTCTGGTTGCTTACCTAATTGGTTTTCTGAAGGTAAATATAAAGTCTTTTTACCTGTATAGGATCCTAAGGGATAAGAAAGGTGCAAAATTTCAAAATAATAAAAAAAAGTAATGTTATTAGCATAGAAATGGCTGTATTAGCTTTTTTTTTTTTTTTTTTTTTTTTTTTTTTTTTTGAGTCTTTCTTTTTTCCTCTAAAGAATTTATTAGATGTAAAAACTTTCTTAGTCTAAATGTATCTAAAAAAATACAGCCTGAAACAACTTCAAGCCCTTGTATAATAACTTAGTTGTTGCTAGAAATGTGGCGACTGAGGGGAGACTTTCGGTTATGATGGTGTTTGGTGACTTATCGGCTTATTGAGTACCATGATATTCCTATTTGTTTAGCAGCACTTTATCTGGGAAGGCAACTTAGATAGCGACCAGCTGAGAAAAAAACTTGTCATAAATCCACAATAAATTAAAGTTTCATTAAATGTAAAAATTCCATCGTATAAATAAACCAGACTACATAAAACCTTTAAAATTTAAAATAATCGGTCAAATATTTTTACTTCCTTTTACAAAGAAGGAAGTATTGTAGTCGCAAAAAAAAATTTCACTCAAAAATCAACCTTCATTTCCATTTTACTCACCCCCAAATGAATATTGATTTTTTTTTTTTCGACTCAACCACATATGGATAAGTGTAAGAACATATAGACACGCGAAATATCCATAATGAGGATTCCTGAGTTAATTACAACAAATTTTCTCGTGACGTCTGTATGAATGTATATGCAGATGTGCATATGTGCATATGTATGTCGCATAACTCAAAAAGGGTTTAGTCCTAGAAAGTTGAAATTTGGTACTTAGACTCCTAGTGGGGTCTAGTTGTGCTCCTCCTGTTTTGGTTGCATTTGTTTGTGTCTAAATGGGTCTTTTGCCCCTTTTTGGGGGAAATCATTGTTAATTTTGATGTAAATTTAAGTGGTGTTTTAATTTGGCGGACACTTGGTGATATATCGCCAGTCTTTTGCTCGCCAAGTTTTGTCGCCAACTTGGTGACAAATTTGGCGATTTTTTTTAAATTTAAAATCTGGTTTCAATTAGGCCACTGTTGGTGATATTTAGAAAGTAAACTATTGAATCACATTAAAATCGCCAGTAATGGGGAAATGACATTAAATTGGTGTAAGAGGAAGTCATGTGATGCACACATCAGCTCGTTTTAAAGGGGCATTAAACAACATGAAATTTTCATGCAGTGGATACATATTAATCGCTACATTTTTACTAGTAGCGTCTGTATTGATGACTTTTTCTTTTTAAATGAAAATAATGCAGAAATCTTAAAGCACTACACGAAAAGGTGGGTGCGAAAAAAGTCACAAATGAGGTCACAAAATACGCTTGTTGTTATAATGTGTGTATATTGGTAGAAAATGGAAAAAAGAAACTTATAAATAATATTGTTTCAATCAAGAATGTTTGTGAAAAAAAAAAAACTGAAAGCAGGTATACAGTTAACCCTCATTTATCGCGGTTAATTCATTCCAGACTTCACTGCGATAACTGAATTTCCGCGAGGTAGGATTCTGTTTTTATAAACCGAATATTTTCCTAATTAGAGGGCATAAAACTTACTGACAACAATTTAAAAAGGTTTTTAACATAGTTAGAGCCCCCTAGACATGAAACAGCACCCTTATCCAACATTACATTTGTATTAATTAATATATTGCACAAAATATTAGAAAACGAGATATATTAGACGGAATCGATATCACATTAATTATATTGGAAAATAAAGTACACACACACATGCAGTTCTTACACACTACTACGAACCTATGAAAATAGCTCAACTTCAACTTGTTCAATGATGAATTAATTTCCAGTTAGTGGACCGTATGTGCCCCCTTTCTTCCTCTACATTTATCCTCATCAAAGGTATTACGCATACAGCTTAAAAAGCTAGTACGTTGTTGAACACTATTAGATATGTATTTATTCCCTAGTAATAATACAGTGATTTATACTTTGCAATTAGCGTTTAAGGTAAAATTGAGATAAACTTTCTTCGGCGATTTTAAACCTCCACTCCCTCAACTAGTACGACTACAATCTCTAAGAATAGCTTACCTTACTTAAAAGACATAATTTGTTATTCTCTTGTAAGAAAAAGTTTACACGAGAACAAAAGGCTCATTGCTATGATTGAAAAAAAAAACAGAAAAACCTGCGATGTAGTGAAACCGCGAAAGTCGAGGCGCGAAGTAGCGAGGAACGACTGTACATATAAATTTCAGCAACAAAAAGATATTTAAAAATTATTTTTCAAACTGAAAGGTATATAAGTTAGTAAAAAAATGCAACCATTTTAGCAGCAGCACTACGCTCACTCAATTTTCAATTTCGTAGACCAGCTCGAGTGTACTCAGGTTTGCCACTAGATATGTTAATTAATTATGCATATAAACTGTGAATGTTTACATGTTTATATACTTTTGTAAGAAAGTGAACAGAAAAAAAAGATAACTGACTTTAAAAAAATGATTTTGATCAAAACATTAATTTATATTAAAATGTATTTTTCCTTTATTTTATTCCCATTTGTTTTTACTTCCTTTTACAAAGTAAAGGAAGTATTGTATTTACGAAAAAAAATTTACTCAAAAATAGGTCTTAATTTCCATTTTGCTCGCCCCTGAATGAATGTTGAGTGTTTTTTCGACCCGACCACTCATGGATATATGTCTAAGAATGTATAGACACACGAAATATCCATTTTGACGATCCCCGAATTAATTACAACGAGATTTCTCCTTACGTCTGTATGTGCGTATGTATCTCCCATAACTCAAAAACCGTATGTCCTAGAAAGTTGATATTTGGTATGTAGACTCCTAGTGAGGTGTAGTTGTGTGCCTCCCCTTTTGGTTGCATTCGGACATTCCTAAGGGGGTCTTTTACAGCTTTTTGGGGGGAAATCATTGTTAATATCAATGCAAACTCAAGTGTTGATATAATTTGGCAAACACTTGGAGACATATCGGCAAGTTTTTGGTTGCCAAGTTTTTTCGCCAACTTAACAACAAAAAAAATTGGCGTTTTTTTTTTTTTCTTTTCTTTTCTTTTAAATTTGGTTTTATTTTGGCCATTATTGGTGATATTTAGAGTTAACTATTGAATCACATTATCATTGGAAAAATTGATCTGTATAAAACATTTTTTTTTTGCTTCAGTTTGCAACAAAATTGGGGCAAAAATATTTTTAGTGTTTCTTTCCTTATTCTAACTACTACTATTATCATTAAATTGGTGTAAAAGGAAGTCATGTGATGCACACATCAGCTCGTTTACCTCTTAAAAGGCTACCCAATTTGTTTATTGCCCCGACATTTTTGTATTTATAGAGTGCTACACCACATTATTTTAGATTTGATTTAATTCACCGTTTGTATTAAATTGGTTTTGCATCATATTATAAAATTTGTTTGTTGAGGAATTACTTGATATATAATAGTTTTGTAATTTTTGAAAACATAAATTTTAAGTTTAATTATATTCATAAATATAAACAAACTCATAACTGAAGTTTCTGATTGTTCCTTTGTAATGATTATGCCGTTTTAGTCATTAACTCTGTGCTACAGGCGAAATTATCTCTGCTGCTTTTCTTACCTTCTTACTCTTGAAATCCTGTTCCTCTAAAGTACATCTTTTATGTACTACTTTTACATTTTCTTCATTGGTAATTTTTATTGTTATTGTAGGTGATTCAACCAATAAAAGTGCTGTTGATGAACCTTGGTATGAAGAAGTAGTTTCAAAACTCAAAGCAAGGTATAATAAAGAAATGGAACGTTATTCTGAGTGGCCAAAAGCAATTGAGAAAGTAAGAGAAATTATGCAACATTTAAATTCATTGCTCATTTTTTAAACTAAAACTATAATTTAAAATGTAAAGCCTCTAATACTTTAAAGAGCCAGATTTTTGGCTTTGAAGTGTTAAAGCAGAGGGATGTGGGTGGATCTCGTAACTTCTACCAAACTTACCTTCTCCCACAATTTTGTGACCCAAGAAAATAAAGCCCAAGGTTTTCCATACTCACGGTATTTCTTAGTTTTCTTAGCAATGTTATAGCTTGCTTTTTCTGCTTAAAACTTTTCTCTCTGAGTTCAGTTTCAGCAAAGTCTATCTACTTTTCACAATTCAGAGAATCAAGCTCAAGCAAAATGTGAATGACAAACAGCCGTAGCACTCTGTTCTGTGAGGTTGTTAGAGCAAGAGAAAAAATTATCCTACTCTTTTGCCTTGATCACCATGTGCAATCATTAAGAAAAATTATCTAGATTGATTAATAAAAGTACAATCATACAAAATGATTCACATTTTGACTAAATGTGAGTGCAGGTGGCTGAGTGATTCTCTCCAGTTCTGCAGCATGTAGCCTTTTAAACATCTCAGTATTGTCAAGAGAAGCAGCCAATTCCATTTTCTTGTGTCTCTTCCCCTGCTGTAGGAAAGATAAAGAGATATGTTGTTACTCCCTTTTTTAAACTTGCATGCGCTGTGTGAGTTTAGAATTCTTGTCAACAGGCACGTCAGTTCGCCCTCTAGGGGGAATTTGAGAAATCTATGTATTCATATATATGTAAGCGTAGTTTTTGCAGTTTTTCAATATAATTTGCATAATATTGCCTTTGATCCAAATCGTTTTCCAGTACTACTAAAATTAAGACCCAGATTTTTTACCTGTGATAATGTTTACTTTGTTGCACTAAATTTTCTATGGTATAAAAAATGTTTGACATATTTGTCTTATTTTAGACATTTTGGATAAAGACAGCAACTTGTCGCTGGTTTAAGAGCAGCTGGATGAAATGTCTCATTGAATTACTTCAGTATGATAATGGTAGTAGAAAAAGTACTTTGTCTATACACTACTTAAAAGAAATGGTATGAATGTGTTTTGTTGCACTAGGTTAATTATTCAAGGTTATGAATTTGATTTAATTTAAAAGCAAAAACTTTTGTTTTAGGTTGTGATTCAAGTCAGCAATATTACTTGTGTTGCATCGCTCCCTGACTGGAACAAAAACATTTTGGCTGTTCATACAGCAAGCAGAACATCCAAAGGAACTCCATATAAATTTTCTTTTTCATCACATGATGACTTGGAAGATTGGGTATGTACTTTTAAAATTTTTAAAATTAAAGAAAGATGATGAGGTATTTACATAGTTGTTAAAAGTGTTCTTTTATGTGTGTTTAACTTCTCAGAAAAAAACTTAATGTCCTTAGATGATTGTAACATTTTTCCATTCATAAAAATGCTGATTTTTTTTTTTTTTTTAATTCATATTTTTTTTTTATTTTTAACAACAAAAACTAAGTTGAAATCTGTTATTTTTGGAAATCTCAAGTCTAACTTTTGAAAGAAAAAAAAAATACTCTTCCCATTATGTTTAGCTTGGAATTGTTTCTAAATTTTTTGCATATTGTCTCAAATCATGAAAAAGAAAATTTAATAGTATGGTAGAGTCAAAAATCCGAGTTAATTGGAGCTCACGCCTTCTTGGATTACTGAAAACTCAAATTATCCTTAAGGTTTACCCTATTTGGACGACTCAAGGACGAGCACCTTTTACTTCCTTGGAAAAAGAAAAGAAAGAATTGTCTTCCTAAAAAATGTATCATCCAAATTTCAACATAAATTTCCCTTGTAATTTCCTCTAAACATATTTTAACTTTTTTTTTCTATTTCACAATGTCCATACATATAAACTCATAAAAATGAAAAAAAAAAAAAAAAAAAAACACATCCAAAGACAACAGAAAAAGTCATTTTGACTGCCTGAAACCATTTCGATAAGTTTTGCAATTAAATCTGTATCTATGTCCATGCGTTCGCATGTATATACCACATAACACAAGAAGTGTTGTAAAAAATTTAATTTTTATATATACAACTTGTGTAGAGTTGGTCAACCTGTGCCCACACATGTCTGCAGTAATCTGCAATTTGTGCTGTTTGACGTGGTGATTTATTTATTTAAATATTTTTAAGAACAAATTATGTTTTGGAAATGCACCAACATGTGCTTCATCGAATGCACTACATGCTTGAAGTTTCAATACTTTTGCCTCCTGTATTGTTTTTAATTATTTTGAAAAATGGAACTAATTTTAACTTACGCTACTTTAAGTTCACTTATATTATTTCTTTATTTTAATGATTATTCTAAGGTTAAGGCTAATTTTAGTTATTATAAATTTATTAGTATGGTTTACTTATTTTGCGGAGAAAAGTATATTTTAAGTAGTCTTGATTTTTTCATTTGTTTTCAGAATAACATATTTAAAATTGTATCTGTATTTTAAATTAATTCTGATGCGATCATTTTACCCTACTCCAAGTTTGAAAGGGGTCCCAATGTCAAAGAAATGAACGAAGGATACAAGTAGACCCCAAAAAACATTTTGAGAGAGGAGCCCCGCACTTTTTGTATAAGGCCTTAAAAATGAAAGCTGTATCTATTTAAATTAAATTAGAAACAGCAACAAACAAATTTTTTATGACCAAATTGTATTCAAAATTTCATGAACATTATAAAAGACCAGACTTTTGTTTGAAATATGTTTTTTTTTTCCCTTTTTTTTTTGCCGCAGATTGATTTGACCAAGACTAAAAAATGTGAACTTTAAATTGAAAAATTCCTAGTAGTTCACAGCGTTTTTTTTAAATTAATTTGCTTAAACTTAGCCTGTGCAACTGAGTTTCAAAAGAATCCGGCCCCAGGAAGAGGGTGTAAATTGAGTTTCAAGATTCCGTAAATACACTAGATAACATCTGGAATCGATTAGGTTTTGTTATCATTGTTGTGGGAACTAAAACAGGTGGTTAGTATCCCCTTCCTTTCTCCCCACTTTTTCTTAGAATTCTTAGTATTGTAACCCCTATGCAAATTCCAAGAATCTCCAGTCCAACTTGGCGACCATAGCTCTGAATATCAGTTTTTTGAAGCACTAGTTTTCATTCTATTTACACTTGTTCTCCTTGCCATACCTGAAAACCAGTCGTCGAGTGTCCAATCTTTGATCGCACTTCATACCAAGAGAAGTGTGATAGCGCTTCGTCGCACGCAAATAGCGAAGAAACTAAACATCGAAATTAACTAAAGATGCTTCAGACACTTCTATATGGTCTGTGTTATGTTTCCATCAGGCTTAATCGAATTGTTCTGAATTTCTGAGAAAACTAAAACATTCATATTCTTTCATCTGAATACATTGCATTCAGAAGTGGAACTTTTTCGACATGCCTTCAGATCTATCATTATCAATGAAAACCATAGAACTTACGCCTTTTAATGATAGACTTAATTTTTAGATGCAAAATATATCAACAAGTAGGCAAACATTTTAATGCAAAGAGAGAGAGGAATGTGCCAGAGACAAATAAACAAATGATGAACAAAAAACTGCTTGAACTTAAGACTTCATCTCAAACAAGCATGTAAAATTTCCGCCATTACAATATTATTTTCGCAAACCCCCTTTGTACCTCTCCCGAACCCTCAGGGGGCCTGCAAACCACCGGTCAGAAACCACTGCAGTAAGGTATAATGCTACTTAGCGCTTTTTTCCCCTCTACCAATACAATTCTTTCTTTTTTTAGTTTGCTACTTTAAATATGTCAATCCGAAACGTGAATCAAATATCTCGAGTACCTGTAAACAGATCTATATGGTCAACAACAGTTAATGGTGATGTCTATGTTCATACAGCATCATCTGCCACAGAAGTTGAACCACCTGTAAATATGTAAGCTTTCTTCCTTGATTTATGCAATATAACTTTTCGCTTGTAAATATGCAATCCAGTCAAACCTTTTTAACACGAAATCGCTTAACGTCAAATTTTGCTTTTCATGAAATATTTGTTTGGTCCCGTGAGTTAACAATCATTTAATAGTTAATCAAAAAGGATGAAATCTGGTTAACATGAAATAATTATTGTCCCTTGAATTTCACGTTAATGAGGTTTGACTGTATTTTTTCAGCAATTTATGTAGTGTATCATTTTTATCTCTGTTAAAATTTGCAAAGAAGTCCTAGTTTAACTTAAATTAAAAAGAAAAAAAAAAGCAAAATTGTGTTTTTATTTGAAGCAAAGGAATGTAAGTGGAGAAATTAACTCTTCTATCTTGGGGTAAGAGATAAGAGTAATAGCCCTGGCAGGTGCTGCTGTACAGCATGATTTAGAAAAAAATTCAATGAAAGCCTACTTAGGACATTATCTTTAAACATGTTTTACTCAAAACTTGAAAATGCCCACTTAAATCCCTTTGCTTCTCACTGCCTCATTTATTGTTACTTTTTAGAAAATAATTCATTGAGACTCAAGTTTGAAATGATATTGCATTTAAATCTGGATTGTATGGGGAAGAAAGAAAGCACAGTTTTGTGCATATGTATTGTGATAAAGGTTCTGTGTGATGCTGAAACATACGCATGTAGTTTTTACTGCAATTTGCAATATGGCATATTCCTCATAAATGATTTTGACCTCGGAAGACACTATCAGCAGCAAATAAACTGGAGGGGGGAGGCACAAGGCGCATATGCCACTCCCAAAAGAGGAAAAATTATAAAACTAAAATTAACTGCCGCATTAAATCACTGTAATTATTTTCTTGGTATTATGAATATATTTTTTTAAATAATCTTTAAAAATCCTAAAATGCACATAATTAAAATCATTTTTATTCTGCAATCCTAACGTCTAAGATGTGTAGCTCTTTATGCTATGAGGGATCCAGACTTGCAACTTTCCATGCTCAGGTCACATGCAAACCCCCCCCCCCCCCCCCCCCCCCCCCCCAAATCATTGATTAACATCTTTCATGGTCAATGTCATAACTAATTTCATCATGCTAACCTGTTATTATGAAAAATTACCAGTGGTTATCCAACTATTTTGTAAAATCTAATTATGCCATTGCAGCAGCCACTGAAAACGTTGAATCTTTGAAACATAGGAAAGTTAGGTTAGATTGACTTTTTCATCTTCTTTATAAGTGAGGAAAACTTTACTCATAAGGTTTTACAAATTACATATGTACAGAAAAACCTAACCCACTCTATCATGCTGGTGCCTGCCTCCCCCTTATTATTAAGTGGATTGTAATTTTTGTGTTTTTTTTTTTTTTTTTTTTCTGGTTCTACTTGGGCTACTAATTGGCAAAAAAACTCTTTAAAAAATTAATTTAGAGATAACATTTTCCCTACTTCGAAGTGCTTACTAACAATGAATGTGCTGTTGGTTGATTCTTGAGGCTCCTTTTTTGTGCTCAATTTTCAGTACTTTTTCTTCCTTTTTTTATTTTTAATTAATGTTGCATTTTACTGAAAGATATTTATATTTGAAAAGGAAATGGACTTTGCTGGGCGGTGGTCATTTAAGGACTGTCGAAACGTGCCCTCGTGGAATTACATGGGGCTTGGGTTACAATTGTACAGCATATGTATACACAAAAGGATATGGTGGAGGACCATATCATGGTGAGTTGTAAAAAAATATTTTGCAATGTTTTATTACTACTAGTGTTTAAAGCTTCTTTGTACTTATTATAAAGTTATGTGGTGTAAAAAGAAATTTTTTGAAGTGAAGTTCTATTATCCTGATCCTTGTAAATACTATTTACTTCTAAATTTGACGCCTAGTATTAAAGAGATGTGAATGAATCCAATCATATTAATTTCATTACTATTCAAACTTGTAATGTGCCAGTTTAAATTACCAGTATTTTTTCTTGGAATTTAAATTTCTAAATAAGAATGCATGTTTCACCTTTAACAAAGGAGTTAATGATTCATCAGTTTTTCTGGTAACAAAATGTATTAAATTAGAAAAGAATAGTCGTTTTTGAAACCTTATACAAAGGTTTTGAAACAAAAAAATTTAAACTTATTGTCTTATTTTATCTTGGACATTATTAATAAACAAAAATTCATCATTATTTTCTAAAATAATGCTTTAAATATTCTTAACAGTTATATTTTTAAAAAAATCAGAGTGGTGTCTCACTTACCCCATAGTAAGGGGTAAGTGGGTCCTTCCCTTTTATTTGAATTTAAATGAAACATATCTACAAAAGGGCTAAAGGGGTCTTACATGATAAAGTATGTAAATTTTTAGTGAGAATTATATTTTGTAAATGCATCCATTCAGGGGCGGCATTTCAGCATTTCATTTGGGGGGTCGAGTTTCTTTATTACCACAGTGCGGTCCCAAACACACATTAGCTAACAGGAAGTGGTCAAAAAATCGGTTTAATATGAATAAAAATTAGTGTTTAGAAACAAATAAAATTTTGATTCACTTTCTAATAAATTATCATACAAAACATCTCGATACTAAAGTTTTTATACCTTTTGGAAAAGTATTAGTGCACGATTTTTGAAATTCGAAAGAGCGGGGAATCCTATTACTAATCTATCAGTGCACACTGCCGTGCTGTTTTGCCAGTACAGCTAAATAGATTTTTTTTTTTTTTTTTTGCCCATTGTGCTTCGAAAATAAGTCTTTAATCTCCAGAGACAAAAAAATTTTTCTCTGCTAGCTGAGCTAATTCAAATAGTTAAAAAACAATTAAAGTAACAAAGTTATGTATGAAAACGCTTTTTATATCTTGGTCTTCAAAATCACATAGGCAGCTTCAAAACTTGTGAGGGGCTTAATTTTTCATCATTGAATAATCTAGTCTTGTGGGCGCTCTCAGCTTCAATGAGACGTCATCTGCCTCCAGCTCTGTTATTTACTATTCCAGACTGATGAGTCCATTACAAGGACAAACTGCAGTCTCTGGATGTGATAACTAGTTTTTAGGTATATTGCTTGTAATTTTTCCTGCCTCATGCTGAAAATTTTACTTCAATTGAAACATTTTATTTTTCGTTTTCAAAATCCAATCCAGATAATATAGAGCCAACCATACAGAAAAATAATTATCATCAAATCGTGTGTTAATTTCATTCGAAACTGAATCTATTACTTCATACAAAATATTGAAAAATCAATGTTTGACTTCGCATCATCATGTGGATCTTTGTCACTTTTTTTTTTTTTTTTTGCGCCTTTTTAAAAGTGGCTCGGAGGAAGAATTTTTTTTTTTTTTTGAAAAGTTTCACGATTGATTGAAATATACATCTATGTAAAATCCATTTTCAGTTTCAATGGTAGATTGAACTATAGTAGTATGGTGCACAGATCAATTGTAGATTGAATTGTGGTTTGATTAGTCCAAAAATTAAGCGCAGCGGATTAAAGATGTTTTGATAGAGTAAAGCATTTTTCAAAAACTGTCTTTAATACTAACAAATTGAATAAAAATTCAAACGAAGTCATACATGAAAAAGGGCATGAGGTTTTTCACCATTGGAAAGAATAGTTATGCAATCATTTTCCAGTCGTCAAATCACTGCTTTGAAGTTATAATGAAATATTCTTATGGTTTTAACTCTTGAAGACCATCGTGTGTCACTTCGAGATTGCATAGTTATAAAGCCCAATAAAAGGTATTTGTTGATTTTTTTTTTCAATGATCACATGCATTTTTAAAAAGTTTCTATGAGAGAAAGCATATAATGCATTGAGCAGCTGAAACGTGTTTCTAGCAGAAGAAAGCGATGAACACTCATTAAATAAATATACACTTAAAAAATGAACGTAAATGTGAATGTAAAATATCAAGGAATTTTCTTGCGAAAACCTTGCAGCCATACCACTTTGCACAAGCCTCTTATATTGGACACACCATTCTGGATACAGAAGCATAAAATATTTAGCCTATATGAGGAAATGTCTTCTTTAGTTAAAATTAACCATGGTTCTCTATCAGTTTTCTGTGTTCTGAAAAGGCCGGAAAATACTTCATAAATTTCTAAATCATCATCCAAATAACGAAAAACACTTTTTCCAGTCTGAAAATGTGTCGAGTTTCATCAAGTAGTTCCTGAGAACCAGCGAGATTTATTTTTTAATGAACATGGATTTTCGACTCACATAAATTTAATTCACCCGTTTTCTATCATTCTGCTCAAAAAATTTGGGGGTGCGACCGCCCCCCTCTTGACCCCCCTATTTGCCGCCCCTGCATCCATTTATGAGATATTTACTGTCTTTTAAATCAGTATCACGGAAAATTTTAAAACGAAAAGCAAAACAATTTCATTTCTGAAATTTATTGAAAGCCTATAGGTACATATTTTACTTTTACATATAAAGGTATAATTAATGAACGAAATACAGTTGAATAAGATCAATTTAAGTAAATTTTCCAAAACTATAAGTTGAAAAAGAAATTGGAAACACTAAATGACTGCATCTATGTAAAGTTGGCTAAGGAAAAACCGTTATTGTTTCATCCTCAGTAATTATCCCAACATCGTCTGCACAATGCCAATAAAATATGTCACTATTTCTATTCGTTCTTGCAAATTGAACAGTATTTATTGATTTATATCATCAACATCAACCATGAGACCTTCTTAAATCTTAATGATTTTCTTTCATGTATGTTTCACAAATACATAATCAGCAGCTTTAGCAGTTTTTGTAGCTGAACTATCAATTCCTACTAAGTCATAATAGTTGTCTTGTATTTCAACATTACAAATATTTAATCCAAGTTGCTTTTGGTTTTGAAATTCCCATTATTAAATGGGGACCCACTTACCCCATATAGCAAAAATGTACGGGTAAGTGGGACCCCTCCTCCAAAACATTTATTAATGATATTTTATGCAAAAATTCTTGTTGCTGTATGAAGTTTAGGTTAAACTATACGTGAAAAATTAATTATCATAAAAAAATAATAATAACCAACCTGGAAACACTTTTTTGAAAAATGTTGCTTCTAACTCGGGGGGGAAAAAATCAGATTTTTTTTTTTTTTTTTTTTTTTTGATTAACTGCTATGACCCAGGAAAAAATTCCATGAATCCCAAATATGTGCAAAACCAATCACTGTGATGAAATTTAACATGATCAGTGCTAAAAAGTTTGAAAACTTTATCCATATTTCAGGCTTAAGGGGGTGACCCACTTACCCCAACCAACCCTACATCAGTTATGCTTTTTTTTTTTTTTTAATCTTTGCATTAAATAATTGGGAATTATTGTTCAAACAGGTATACCAGGTTGCAATTCTGCTATTGGACCTATGTCAGATGTAAGATGTTTATATATCTATGAAAACCAAAGATGGAATCCATTATCTGGATTTACAGCAAAAGGTTTACCCACAGATCGTTACATGTGGAGTGATGTCACTGGAAGAGTTGAATGCACCAAAGAAAATACCCATCTTCCTTCTGGACATTGGCAATGGGTATGCTGCCAATTTGCTCTTTTGAGATTCCAATGAGTGATTTTGGGCTTGTCTTTAAGTTTAGGTTTAGTGATGTCGGTCATAAATATTTTGTGACTCTCTCCCCCAGGGGCATTTAAAAGTTCATGCTTAATTAGGAGAGGGGTCAAAGTTGGGTGAGCCAATAATAGATCTGGATGTGAAGTTCCATCCTTAAAAGAAAGAAAGATTAGGGAGACATCAGTGCTTTTAATTACAGTTGGATCCCGACTTGCAAGATGTTCCGAGACTCCTCGCGTAATTCAAAATTTTGCACTATGGAAAAGGGTATGTATATAATTTTTTTAATTGACATACCCAATTAATTTGGACAGTTTTTAAACACATCTCAAACTGTTTTAGACCGTTTTTTAACTATATATTACCGTTTCTCACATAGAGAGAGCTGAATCTTTACTGTATTCTTGAAAAAGATGCATTATTCAACATAAAATGCTGTTACGATGCACAAAATCAAACATCAGTGAGACAGAGTGGGTTCTAGGAAAAAACGTCCAAAGCAATATGTCCCTGGAAAAACGTTTCTTGGAAAAAATGCCCCCCATTAAAAAACGTCCGTATAAACAAAATTGAGAAGCTAAGTTTTTTATCATTTTACGCAATCGATTAAAATTTTAGCAGCATTTGGCTGAATATATTTAATTAAGAAAGGGTTTTAGTGGGTTTTAAATATTGTTTTTAGTTTAAAAGGAAAAAGTAAGAATGTTCTGAATTGAGGGAAAATGTCGCCAAAATCCATCTCGCACTTCTTGTTTTAAATTAGAATTTCAACTTAACCAAATTTTGGTAAACATGATTCTGTAGAAATCAATGATATGGAAGACGGCGTCTGCTACGAAAGCCATACGTAATATGATTTGGTTTGTGAGCAGTGAAAGAGCTGCTATTAATTGGCCTACTCTTATCACAGTGTGCAGCAAAAAAAAAAAAACTTTCAAAATGCTTCTGACATAATTCTTGCTGATTATTATGTAAAAATATCCGCTGAATTCAAATTAAGCCACCAATTTACCCAATGCCGTGCCACCTTTTGGCAAGGCTCCCCCCCCCTTTTTTTTTTCCATTTTTCGACAGTTTCATGGTTATTTTTATTTGGAGAGGAGGAGAGCATTATATCATCCATTTACACTCTTCTGAGGATATAGAGAGGTGCAAAGTTCGAAACATGAGCATTTGGGGCAAGTTTGGAGACTCACAGGGTTATTCCCCCTTGAAATATTTTTTTAAATCATCAAAACCGATCTTTTCGCTCTCTAGGGAATGTTTTTACAATTTTCACTTAACTTTTGGCACAAAAAGCATATAGGACTCACGTCTGTAAGCCCCATGTCCGAAAAAATGCGAATTGTAATAAAAAGAAATAAACAAACATGTTGGAAGCATCTTCTCGTTTTGCAAAGTCAGAGTCGTATCTCAGATTTTTAATAAATAACCTTCCCGTATTTATCAACATACATTCACACATGTAATTCAGATTAAAAGGAACTTAATAATGCTAACAATATAGCATCAATGTATGTATATTTTAGGAGACGCAACGTTCTCATTGTTTTTCACTATATCAAGAAGTAATTAACAATGGAGTCAATGCATCCCCAGAAAGATCAATGTAGAGTAAGTCAGGCAATCACATCCCATAAAAGAAGAACTAAAAACAATTCGCCCCACTACATCAGGTTAAATGAACCACTTGAAATAACATATCCAAACTTGGTCTCATAAGTAAAAAGTATTAATAATTAACTAAATTAATACTAATAAATGCAAATCATAGTACGAGCAACACAATAAATTCTAATTTATGCATAAATAAAATACTCAATGCATTTTATTTATATGTGGGCTTGACACATTTCTGAAATGTTCAGCCGGGACAACAGAATGCTCCTACCCCCTTCCAATAGCGTAGCAAGTTTTCGAAAGGGTACACACTACACACCCCTGTTTGTTTTTTAGAGTGTTTAGATGTTACTTCATTTTGAATTTTTCTCATGGCACGGGGCCCGTAGCACTTGCTACATCTGTTCCATGGCTAATCCGGCTCTGCTCAAAACCAGACTAACGTAATCCACGCAATCGCTTCTTTACTGGAGATAAGTAAATCATTGTCTGACGCATGCGAAGAATAGGACGCGCGCTCTTTTAACACTGGTAAATAATTACAGATGATTTTTTTTTACTTTTTTAGAATTGCGTTTGCATGTGGACTACATACAAGGCAGTA
Source organism: Uloborus diversus (assembly GCF_026930045.1). NCBI lineage: Eukaryota > Metazoa > Arthropoda > Arachnida > Araneae > Uloboridae > Uloborus > Uloborus diversus. The sequence continues at coordinate 123,780,514 of NC_072731.1, read as the reverse complement.
ATAAACAGAAAATCGCAATATTTCAACGTCAGTCTCGCTCTGAGGTTGCAGAAATTATTAATTATATTTAGAGTTCTTTGGTCATCTATAATCAAACTTATCTTTTACCGGGACGTGAAGTAAACTGGCCAGTTGCTGGGGTTACGTGGTTTCTTACTTTTTATCACACATAGGCAAGACAGAATTTATTCCACCAATGTTTTAACGGCTTTATTTAGCCTTCATCATAAAAAAAAAAAAAAACGATTTTAATATGGTGTCAAGCAACCACCAGTAACATTTTTCAACGAAATATTAAAACTATATATATTATAAGTTTGAGTATTAATCATCGGAAACTACCAGTTTTTTAAGAGCCACTTTTACATGTTCATTCTATTTGCTTGAAAACTCGTGGTATTAACTTCTATTTGTAGAAGTATGTAAGGAAAATTCTTTATTCATGATTTTGATGCAGCGATATGTTTGTTTGGGAGACAGTATTTTTGATGCATTGATGCTATTACATTGCCTTAAAACTGAGTATTCAAACAAATACTACACAAAAGTCAATTCTTCACCAGAAATGGTAAAACACTTATCTCAGTTTTGATCAACCAGACATTTTTACCTATGGAACAATTTTTCCTTGGGGATGTTTCATCCGGGGACGTTTTGCTCAGGACGTTTTTTCCTGTCCCCGACAAAGTGACACAGTGTAAAGCTGCACGGTACATACAGTATGTAGTAGTAATAAAGTACTGCACTATAATAGTAATGTACAGTAGATACACTTATCGTTACATTTATAACTTAAAAATTGAAGATGATGATCTATGCTGCACAAGCAGACCGTTATTCTAATACATATTTAAATAGATTAGCTTGGCGTGAATTTTATAACGTTTCCATCCATGGTAAAAACCTCTCTTTCATGATCTCTATTCTATAATCCACAATACAAGAACAGCTGCCAATTTCATACTATTTGCATTTTGCTTAGACACTACTTTGCAAGCTTTATATTAAGTTTTGAACATATACGGGTTGCCTTTTCTTGACTTTTAATTGTACTTATGGAAGATTCACTCCCCCCCCCCCCCATACCTAATTGTCGTGCGGCCTTCGATCCACTTTTTAGTTGATCAAGCGTATCAAGAATCTTTATCTTTTCTTAAATTGTCGCTAACTTTCATTTTTTGTTTCCATCTTTACAAACCTTAGATAAAACAGTGTGCCTAGGAGCCACAATATTTAATCACCTATTGTATTTATGATAAATTAATGAAAAATGGCGAGAGGTTATTTATACACACTAATAAAGTGATATTTAGACTAGTGCGGTATGTGGGAACTTGCGCAGTCAGTGATGCTAACAGGATAAAAGTCAATTCACAAAGTCAATATTTAGTAGTAAATAACAAAGGCAGCACTTAGCACCAAGATTTCTTTCCAAATATTTTTGTGTTAAGAGTTAGAAATTTGCTTTTACCCTAAAATTCGTTGCTCGTGAAAAACTCGTGTTATAACCATTTTGTGCAAGTCAAATCTTGCTCTAGCGGGAGTCGACTGTTATTCAATTTGCTTTGAGTCAATAAAATCCTCAAGTATACTGCTGATTGGATAATTTTATTGGTAATTCCATCGCTGGGAGGGCATGTTGAAATCTCCAAGCATGAAAAAGTCTTTTCCAGTCTTCCAGTCTAAAATCAGACTGCTTAGATTGGGTTTCCTCTTTGAGGGTTATAGAGAAAGGTAATACTAAAACTGAGAAATTCTCCAAACGCAAACTTCAAAAGCTTCTATCAAGTCCTTTCGTACAGTTTTTTTATTAATGTATCAGCAGTATGGGAGCTTCTAGCTCAAACAACAATTTCAGAGGTAATTTGTAGTAGAGAAAAGGAATGATATTTATTTCAGAGTATACAACCCAAATTCAAAATAATGGAATACTTCTCACTTTTTAGAAAAAAGTTGATTCTAACCAAATATAAATGCAAATTAGGTATTTAAATGAACGTGCCACCTTTCTTAGACCTTAAAGTGTGCCTTTCATTTCACATATACTCAATTAAAAATAACCTTAGACAGAATAATCCAAAAGGTTATAGTGATGAAAGTTTAGATTGAGTCAAAAAATTAGAATATTCATAGTAAAGGGGGAAAAAACACTTTAAAAAAAGAAAAAAAAAACAATATCAATCCTAGAATGCGTCATTTTTTGCTGAATTCAATGCTTTAATCCTTTCACACACGGATTCTACCACCTGTTTTTATTAATCGTTTCTAACAATTTCCATACTTTCATCAATGCGGCAATGAGCTCGATTTTGTTGGCGGGTACCAGCTCTTGAACAGCTTTCTTTAGATTTGACGGTACCACAAATTCTTGATCCTATTGAGATTGGCAAAGTTGCTTGACCAGTTTAATACGAAATTCCTCTTTCTGTTAGAAATCTATGAGTAGATTTAGAGACATGCCACGGTGTAGAATCTTGCTGAAAAATAAAATGTATTACTAACATGTGTAACTGCTGTGCCTCAGATAAAGTATCATGCAGCATTATTGATAAACAGTGTAAGTCACGCATTATTTTATTTTAAGATATATATAATTTCCCAATTCCAGCAGCCCTCATGCACCCACAAACCAAAAAGGATGTGTCGAATTGGAGAGAACGTCTTACACAAGATTTCTAATACGCTTTTCTTTTTAAACGTCAAAACACGAATACCTTTTTTTGTTCACAGATATTTCAAAAAAAGATTCATCACTGAATAGTATACATTTACAACCTGGTTGCTCCTGTATGAGTTTTTCTATGCTCCAGGAAGGTTGTGCACGTTTCTGCTTCATGTTTATCTTTGGTCTCACCTCGTAGATCCGCAATAAAAACTGCAGTTTATGTATCCGTCCAAGTGTAGTTGGCGTGGACAAAATAACTATACATTTTTTCCAACACTTATGGACAAAAGAAGCATTTTTCAATTATTATTTTGGACGATTTACTTTAATTTGGGTTCATCTCTGCCAGGTGTTACAATTTTTTTACCTCGTTTACTTCGGTTACTTTTAAGTTGGTCAGTCCTTCAATATTCCTTTAAAATCTTACATGCCATAGATTGTAAAATGTTAATTTGAATTGAGTAGGATTTTTTTTTCTAACTTTAAGAAATGATACATTATGTAACTTTGTTTTTTTCTATTTATCACCTTGATGACCCGTTTTGAGCAATAAAAGGCTTTTAAAAGAGCGTAAAATTATCCAGGCGCCAAGTTCCATGCTTGTGACAAACTATCGATTAACAGGTACGCAAATATTTTCACTACTTTTTAAAATTCACATTGAATGAACAGATTATTCTAATTTTTTGACCTATATAAAAAAATCTATCTATTTTTCCAATGTGTTAATGATCCATAAGTTGTTAAAATAATATCTGAAAAGTTGTTTAAATTGATTTACCCATTCATAAATGATGAGTTTCACTCTTTTTAATTTGCATGCGTTCATTTTCCCCCGACTCAGGGACAAGTTTTGTTCAAGCAGTTCTTATATTCTATTATTTTGAATTTGGGTTGTAGTGCTCAATGCAGGGTTGGCTTTCTGCCGGCAGAAACTAGTTTTTGCCGTGCTAGTGGCAGAAACTGGTTATAACCGGTAAAAACCGGCATAAACTGGCAAAAACTTAAAAATGTCTTTAATAACTCAAGTAATTAGTAAATGATATTTGTTTAAGTAAACTTAAAAATTAAACATCATTTCATCATTTAAAAAAATAAAACCCCATGCTAGTACCCTTGATTTAGTTCAGAAAGGGAACTTTCCAATTGCAGAGGCTCATAGTATTTGGATTAATTTAACAAAGGGTAAAAAATCATACAGGGGTGTTTAGGAAAGAGGAGTGACATACAGAATTAAACAGGCATTACTGATTGTAATTTGCTCACTTATATGCTTCCTCTAAATTGTTTGTGATTGAAATTATCATGTCATGTGCTTCAAGAAGAAAGTGCCAGAATTTTACTTGACTAAATGTTGTACCTAATGTCACAGCTTTGCAAGACAAATTGGCCCCATTTCTCAAAACTTATTTTTCCAGTCAAATTTTTACCGCAACCCCAGTTACTGCAATGGTGGACCAGTTATACAACAGATGAAAGTTTCACGAACATTGCTTGCTCCTAGATGCATTGTCTGCTAGCTCTTCTGTTTTAAGAATATTCTAAAACTTCTCATTTGTGCATTTTGTAATAAAATTACAGTACTTTGATTAACAATTATTTTTATCATGCATTTTCTGTTGTATATCAAGAATTAATTTTTCATTTTGTGAGTTTTTGCCAGTTTCTGCCGCAAAGTGGCAGAAAGTGGTTTTTGCCATGCTGGTTTTAACCGGTTTCTACCAGTGGTTTTAACCGCCTTGGCAGAAACTTGCCAACCCTGACTCAATGGGGGACCAACAGCATCACTCTGAGAAATGCTGTTTACGGCTGGTTTCACATAAATTATGGTCTTAAACTATGTGAACTTGCCTTGAGTGAGGCCACCAGCATTCCAATACATGATTTTGAGATTGGTGTTGTTCTTGCACTTAAAAGTGTGTTTTTTAAAAGCAGTGAACGTCTTCATGAAAGAAACTGCAAGATAAGGATGAAGGATGTGACAGATTTGGTGTTATATGTATATTTATTATGCACTTTGAGAAAGCCTATCACATTACATTCTCCTGTCCCCAACATTATTGATAGACTGCCCCTTATATAAAATCATGTGGCTACAGGCACACATTTAACTTTCTTTTCTTTGTGAAACTTATTATAATCAAATAACATAATAATAATTAATTTCAACTGAAATATTTCAACATCAAGTAACATAATTGTGATTTCAATTGAAGCAGTTGACTTCCAACTGTAATTGTATAGTGTCATTTTTTAATTCGTAGAAAACATGTTTCTAGAAAGGACTAAAGTGTTTAGTGTTTGTAAATAAGTGCAATGTAACTAAGTTACTTTGTAAATTGTAAATTTATGCCATAGTACACAGTTGACAAGCAGGTTACTTTCAATTTAATTATATATTATTCTTTCATTAAATTATTATTGGGATTTTTTTTTTTTTTCCCCTCTTCCATTTTTGCACTTCAGGCTTTTTTACTTGAATTTTATGCTCTTTTCTCATAACAATTTTCAGATAAGGAAATATATTCTACTAATTTTTATTTCTTCATTTTAACATGCTGAATCCTCATGGAGTGCTCAAATATCTTAAATCAGCAGTAAATGTTATTTTTGCTCTCAACTAGAATATCATTTTTTTTTTCTGGATAGCCACTAGTCTGAATCTGAGTTTATGAACTGATCACATCAATATTGTTGTAATAGTTAACATTTTTTTTAAATTGACTTCAACTCTATTTTGTATTTAAAATGTAATTGTGGTTTATTGTAATGATTATTTATGTATTGAGATTGGTGAATGAACTGTATGTTAAACAATTTCTTTCATTTCTGCTTGCAGTGGGAATGTTAATGCAGGAATTTTTCTCCCCAGATTTCTGATTGGTGTATTGATTACAAAGCACCTGGTGGAGTTGATAGTGAAGGCTGGCAATATGCAACTGATTTTCCTAGATCTTATCATGGATACAAGCGCTTTACAGATTATGTAAGAAGGCGCCGTTGGTACAGGTGCATATGTCGCATTTAAAAAAATTATTTGTAGCATTATAAGATACTAATTTACAGGCTTGTCTGTGTTTTGATTTCAGTGCAAGTTTACATAAAGCAATGTTCACTTTTCATACTCAGGCTGAGCAGATATCATGTGTAGGTTCATTTTTCACTCGGATAGTGTACACCCAAGTGTTGAGTTATACATGCAAAATATTCTTTTGTAATTTCAAGCTGCTGTTTTGAATCATCAAAGGTAATAAATTAAAATTTTAATACATAAACGTGTTGGAAAAAATAACTATACATACAGCCTTTTAATTTTCTAGTAAGCTCAATTGTTTAGTTGGTTTCTGATAGCTTTTTTACATTTTTTACTTATTTGTATAGTTTCATTTGTTTTTAATAAAAGTAATGAACATTACGATTTCTTAATTCTCTGTTAAATTGAAAAAAGCTTTGTTTTTTGAAACATTTGAAAACATTTCGAGTATTGTCCATTTAAAAATAATTATCGCATTTTTCTTGAACTGGTTCTATCTGGTAGTAAAAGTTAGATATGCAGTGGAGGGTCAAAGATCTGTACAACTTGGGAGAAGTGGTTGTGCAGATTTTAGGATTTTGCGGATTTCAGTCATTTTAAAAGAAGCTTCCGTAATTTCAGGTAGATAAGCCATGGCTTGTACGTGGTTTAAATTTGAAATTTAACATCTGCGTTGTATCTGCCAGGGCGGTATATCTGAAGAAATTCACCCCCCCCCCCCACCTCTCTTCTTTCTTAGGGTTTCTCATGTTCGCTTAATCAAGCGGCAATGCTAAAATTCATTAGAAAACGCTAGTAGAGCTCTCAAATTGCACCATGAAGCAGGTTTCTCATAAAATTTAATTTCTCACTCCCTTAAACCTGCGTTAGTTTGCTCCTACTTTACCGCTGTTCGCTGTTGTTGTTCTTTCCAGTGTTGCCAGATTCGTGATGGTACCATACGTTTCACAAGGCTGAAAAATAGAAGAATCGATAGCTTGTCTGAGTTAGAGTCCCTATACAGTCGACTCCCGCTACAATGCGATCCGACTTACGCAAAATGACTATAACGCGATTTTATTCACCAGCAAATAATTTTTGATGTAACGAGAATTTCTCGTCCGCAACACGAAAATTTTCGGAAGGGAATCGTGGTCTATAAGTATCGGCTTTGTTATTGACTACTTTTTTTCCGTAAATGGACCTTCATCCCTTTAGCATTACTGAGAGTTGAAGTTCCGACACCATACTAGTCTGATGCATCACTTATACAAAAAACTACTCCTCATTTTCCATTTTTTTTTTCATTCTAAATGTGAAAGTTGTTGAAATATAATGGCGCCTAAGAGCGATGTTTCATCTTGTGAAGATTAAAAGAAAAAGAGAAAGTTTCTGACAATTAAAGAAAAGCTAAAGATTATGTGCTTGAACAACTAAAAACTATGTCAAAAGTAGCACAACAATTAGGTATGAGTGAATCGTCCATATGTACAATTAAAAGTCAAGAGTAAATAGCTCCATAAAAGTTCACCGAGTAGTATCTCAGAAAAATGCAAAAATTATGAAAATGGAAGCTGCTCTTGTATTGTGAATTTAAGAAACCAGGAAGATGGGTTTTGCCATAGATAGAAGAACTAGTGAAGCAACTGCATTGTGCATTTAAAAATATATAAGTAACGGTTTGATCACTCGGCATAAATCATCATCATCATTGCTTTTTTAATTTACAAATATCATTACTAGATCTTTTGTACAGTAAAACTATAGAACATTTGTTTTTCTTACTACATACTGTACGTACCATACTGGTTTCTTTTGTGTCTTTCTTTCCTGTTAATCATTGATTTTATGCATCGATGCAGTATTTTATGTTGAATAAAATGAGTTTTTTTTAAATTTAAAATATGAATGAAATTTCAGGTTTTTTATGGAAGAAACAGTAACGTATAGTTGAGAAATGGTTTTTAACAGTATGAGGTGGTGTTTACAAGTGTATGAAATAATCGGGTATGTTTATAAAAGTTTTTACACATACCCTTTTCCACAACACGAAAATTCGACTTACGCGAGGGGTCTTGGAACGCATGCCTCGCGTAAGTCGGGACTCGACTGTAGTAAGAGTAATGCTTTAAAATGTCTCGAGGATAAATGAAAAAAAAAATCAATTCATAAAAGTTAACCAATTTTTTGATGAACTGCTAAGTATAACACAATGATTTGAAAATTTGGCATCCAACCAAATGTGGATGCATAGGCGGATTTAGAACTAAGTTCCTGGGGGGGGGGGCAGCATTTTTTTTTTTTTTTTTTAGCATTATCAGTTGTATTGATTACAACTGGCTGGATTTAGACTTAGCATGCCTCTAAGCTTTTTCAGGGTTTGGGTCTCTTTAGTAGTCTGGTCAACTTTTCTATCGGTGGGAAGAAAGGCCATTTTTTAAAATCCCCCCCCCCCCCATGCATTATAAATAAGGTCTAAGGTGGAAAATGGAGTCCTTTTTAAGTAGGGGATAGAATATGTCCAATTTTAGGGGGTCCAGGGGTTTCTCCCACAGAGGAATTTTTGTGAAATAAATATAAAATTCTGCATTTTGAAGCCTTAGAAAAGGTAATTGGAACTACTGAAATCTCGGAGACAAATAGCAAAACACTTTTTTGCAAATTATGATAATACACAGTAAAAATTGTTTTCGGGTTGACAAATCAATTACAGCAGTTCTCAGAGAGAAAAAGCGAGAAAGAATAGAAGATTATGCATTGGTTTTTGCTTGCTTTGGCTGTCTGTTCAATTCAACCAGTTTTTGATCACGCCTCCAACCCACCGACAAATACAACAATGAATTAAATACAAAATGATCAATAGTAAAAAAATGCTTTAAAAGAAATGGTGTATAGATTTGAAAATAGGCCCATTTGGACAATTCATAATTTATACACTTGATAAGAAATAAAGTTGAAGCACACTTTGCTTAGGAATTTCAAAGACTCATCTAATTCGTTTCAAGGACTCGAGAACAGTTAAAATTATTTAAGGCACTTAAATTGGCCTTTCCAGTCTCTGAAATTTAGTACTTGATTGTACTGTTTTACAGTATTGTTCTAACTTTATAAGAAACAACTATTTTAAGTTTGGGATCTCGGTGGCCGAGCGGTATTGCTCAGGTTCGATTCCCGCCTAACTGCCCTGGGTGTTCTTCTGATTTCCTTGTATTGTAACAAATCTGAATTGTGCTATCTGTCTTATGTATCTGAGCAAAAGTCGTACTTCCACCTAAAATGGGGCTCAGTCAAACGGAAACCGCTCATATTAGCCTCAAAAATTGATTAATGCCTTTGTTACCTTGGGTGCTCCAAGGGGCATCAGGAACAACAACAACATTTTAAGTTTAAAAGAAAAAAATACTATTGATTTCTCATTACAACAACTTTTTATTTTCAATTACAAGTAGGGCAAAAAAGGGGGAAAAAAAAGAGGTAGTGTTTTTTTTTGTTTTGTTTCCTTCTGGGCTGAACAGATTAACAATATGCAGAAGAAGTGAGATAAACGCAAGTAATACAAAATAATTTCCAAAATTACTGCATTCGGGATTAAACAAACAGCAATATATGAAACATGTGAGTCACAAAAATTTATCTTAAGTAATATGCTACAGAAACGTGAGAACCATGATTTTTATATTTTTGATGCAGGCTATGGCAAAGAACTAAATTTGACACATTTTGGCATTCCCCCCCCCCATCATTTGTTATAAATTTTAAAATTTATGGTTTGTATCCACACTTTTCCAAATTTTCTGAATCCCCTTGAAGCTTACGGACCGTGAATCACAAAAAGTCCAGTGATTCTGACTTTCTCCAGAGCACAATCATTACTGTAAGAAATATTAATTCTACTAAATATTGACTTGAAAAATTTTACTATGCTGCAAATGACAACAGCTTAAGTCAGCGTTTTTTAATTTGTTTAACTAATGGAACCCTTTTGAATGTCACTTTTTTTCGTGGAACCCCCAGTTTTTTTCTCAGTGCTGTAGTTTGAATACAACATTCTAAAAGGTTTTTTTTTTTTTTTTTTGCATTAAAAGGGTTTTATTTAAAGAAATATTTTCAAATTAAACATAAAATTTCTTTAAACTTCTTTAAGCAACTTGTTTTGAACAAAATTTTAAATTATTAATTTTAACAATATGAGTGGTACCTATTTTAATGAGGCAGATACATCCAAAATATCAGACTTTATAGATGAAAGTTGCATTCTTAGATCAGATGCAGCATTAAGTTTGTTGATTTATTTTTTCTTGAGTTATACATTGAGAACGTACATTAATTAAAAATAGTAAAAGTACTCACACGGAATTTTGAGACTATTAAGAACATCCATCCCTTTAATTTCCCCAGAAACCCACTTAATGACATGAATTTCAATTCTGGCGTAATGCAGGATCTAATGTCACTTCAATAAAAGAATCGTATTCTAGAACTAGCATAATTGAAGGCCATACATTGACAATGATGGGATTTTAATCTATTATTGATATTTTCTCAGCCGTTTATTCGTTCAAAGTATTTATTAAGCACTTACGACAAAACCTTATTTTTAAGTGACTAATTTCAATGTTCTAAGGGAAAAAAAAAGAATTAATATAAGTTTCGTGGAACCCTGGGGTTCGGAGAAACACAATTTAAGAAATGCTGGTTTAAGAAATAGCTTCATAAAAAAGTAATAAATTGTTAATTTGTATAATGAAATAAAAGTTTCAAAAAAACTTTTCTTGTGCACAAGATGTACATGACTAAACCAAAAACAAAAAAATTCTCCTGACTTTTAAGAATATCAAAGTTTTACTTTTGGTGTATAAGTTAAAGAAGTTTTGTTTTTCTGAAAGGTTTTGTTTTAATATCTTTTGCAATTTCAGGAAGTGCAGATTATCAACAAGTGGTCCTTGGGCAAAATTAGGAAATACTCCTCTTATAGATATGTCTTTGCAAATGGACTCTGGTTCAAATGAATATGTGGCTGTCTGGGCAGTTGCTGTAAATGGTGATGTTCTTTTTAGAAAAGGTGTTTCAGAAGAATATCCAAAAGTAAGTTTTTTGAGATTAAAAATTGCTTTTTATTAAAAAATGCAATAGAGATCAGGATTGCTGATAGAGCACAAGAATTGCACAATTTAAAAAGAAATCTCACTCGAAAAATATTTCGATGCGGGACTTTCTGGCAATTTTGCCACATCTGTTGAATTAAGTACTGCGATTTTTAAAAAAAATCTCTCAATTAAAAAAAAAAACCTCACTCTAATTTCAACAGGGGGTTATATTTTTTCACCCACAATTTTTCCTCTTTTGTGAACCCTGCTTTAGATAACTGAAGCATTGTCAGTTGAGAAGCATGTTTGATTAATAATGTTTAGAGAGACCTTGAAATTTCATTGTAGCCATATCAGTTGTTGATATTTTAAAGTATTCCTTCTATTGACTTTAGTTACCACAGCAGTTTAAGTTTTCAATGTGCAGTGGAACCTCAGAAATCCAAACCCTATAGATCATAAATTCCCAATAAGCCAAATAGCTTGTGGAGTGAAGGCCTAAAAATATCAATAACTACGATTCCAAAACTAAATTAGTTTTCTAGTTGCAGCTACTTTTAGCAAACATTTGAATGCTATGTATAACACAGCTCTTTCCCTATTTAACCAAACTGGGTAATACTTCATTGATGTAACGAGCTGAATCGACTTGATGACAGATGTTGCACCAACTATGCATGAACATTACATGGGCTGGAGTTACTATACATCCTCTCCTCGTACACACTCACCTCGAACTTTGTTATAGTGTACTGTACGCACCAGGGGCGCCGACTTGGAAAAATTATTGGGGGGGCCGGATGTCACTGGGGTTTAGGGAGTATGTTAAAGCACGGAGCCCCCCCCCCCCCCCGAAAAAATTCAGATTTTTGTGCCTTGAAAATGCCAACTTACATATTTTCTGGTGTGTATAATTTATACAAACAAACATATGTGACAGGGCGTTTTCAAAGTAAAACAATCTAAAAATTGGTACACAAATTTTCTGCTTCTATTTTACAGTTCTATTTTGTAGGGAGACGTGCAGTACCATAGCTAGGCTACGGCACTATACAAGGTAGTGCACTTGAGTTGCATGGAAAGGCACTCCCAGTGGCACCGATTCAAAACAACTATTGGGGAGAGGGTACCATAACGGGGGCCTTGCCAGTTGAAATTTTCTAAATTTGAGATAAAAAATAGTGAGTTTTAAAGTTTTTAAAGCATTTTAGAGTCACATGATCAACATTAGAACCCCAAAAACTCGACTCTCGGTAAATCGACACTCTGAGAAAATCGACAAGACGACACATTTTTTGGCTTTGAAAAAAAAAAGAAAAATGGTATTTTTTTGAAAAGCTAATTTAATTTACAGTAATAATTATACTTTTAGTCTATTAGCAGTGAATATATAGCTCTGAAAAGATTGAAATGATATTTAAATAAATCTAAACTATCATTAAAAGAATAAAGCATAAAAGATTGATGTCGCACTTTGATTACTAAAAGTGAAATAACTAATTTAAGCTTGCTTTGAATAAGGCCCAGAGATCATTAAATAAAAATAATGTCTCAAAATTAATGCTTTAATAGAGTTAAAAAAGTTAATAAACAGATAACTTCATTAACTCTAATAATTGAAGACAACTATCACGCCTTCCATTAAATATACAAATCAAACCCTGATATATTTTTTCCAGATCAGCAACACTTATTTAGATGAGATAGCCGCCGACGACAGACTTCATCCGAAGGTTTGCGCACTGGGACAAATTCTATGAGTGCTCTCAGCACCGTAACACTATCCTTATTCACACCACTCGTTTTCAATTAACCTGCTTACTACAGCAATAGTTATTTGTTTTAATTCATTACTGAATGTATTTTACAATGTAACTATCTTCAAACAAGGAAAGTAAAAAATACTAACATAATTTTGTGATTTTAGAAACCACAATATGACAAATAATGTTCTTAAATTATTGAGGGGGCTCTGCCCCCCAAAACAAACTATTGAGGGGGCTCTGGCCCCCTCAAGCCCCATGGAGTCGGCGCCACTGGTACGCACAACAATTTCTCTGCTACTCTAACTTAGATGACATACAAACAGGGCCCGACTAAAGTTTTTGAAGACACTGGGCTCAAAATTTATTTGGTGCCCCCCCCCCCAGCTTATTTTATATGCAAAAGTAGTGAAATATCTTGGTACTTGCATATTAACATATCTGTACTAAATATGGTGGTGCCTTATATTACAAAAAATAGAAGTGACATAACAACTGTGATAACTAAACATAATAGTATAAGATGTTGTCAAACTTTGCCTGTTAGAAAAAGCTATTAACATCAAAATTATCTATGGTATAACTTTAAAATGTATTGTAAATATAGAACAAACTTGGAGTGGTTTTGGGATTTGCCAAAGAGATAAAACTTTTACAGGGATTTTTTTTCTAGATTTAATATTTACATCTTGCTATAGTGCGATATGGAATAAGTCCAAAATCAAACTCTTACCTTTAGATTTGGTGCCCCCCAAATGTTGGTGCCCTGAGCCCGTGCCCCATATGCCCATGCCTTAGTCTGGCCTTGCAAACAAAGCTCTCAGGTTTTACCAGTGGAAAAACTGCTTTATTATTAAATTAAAACAAGGACTTCCAGATCACTATTAAACTAATAACAACAGTTTAAATGGATTATCCAGTAAACCCCCATAGTAGATTCTTCCTTTGTAACCAAATAGATTTTGATAGTTTTCTCTATATCTTTGTTTGCCTACAGCTTTGTTAGGTAGAGCTGCATTTGAACTTTATTTATCTATTTTACTAAATATCAGATCTG